>NC_091161.1:31518086-31523086 GCF_040958095.1 Procambarus clarkii | reverse complement strand
ATATTTATATATATTTATATATATATATATTTATATATATTTATATATATATATATATATATATATATATAAATATATATATATATATTTATATATAAATATATATATATATATATATAATATAAATATATATATATATATATATATATATAAATATATATATATATATATATATAAATATATATATAAATATATATATATATATATATATAAATATATATATATATATATATATATATATAAATATATATATATATATATATATATATAAATATATATATATATATATATATATATATATATATATATATATATATATATATATATATATACGCACGCACGCACGCGCGCGACGACTGGATGTCGACGCGATGGAGGGGAGTAGATTTCTGTTCAGTTCATTCTCCGACCAGCACTCATTGCCTCGCCCGGTGATTTTGATTGGCTAACAGAAATTCCCGCCACCGGACGAGCCACACCGTGCTGACCGTTAACGACCTTCACGGTCGTTAACCTTGTTCTTCCTGTAATATTGAAAGTATTACTATTAATATAAGTGCCTGTTTTTATGCGACGCAATAACACGATAAAGTATTCCATAACATTCCTCCCCCCTTAAGAGTGTTATCTCGGAGCATTCAGACTAATTTTCTTCACCGAATGTAGCACTATCCCTTTTGCGTCCATCATATTAAGTTTTAACTCATTCTAGTCATGACATGTCTTATCAGACATACCTTATCATTTTGTAGACATGGTGCCGTACCTACTGACCACTGATCTTTGGCGTACAGGATCTCCTTTGCCTCCAACTGCACACAAAATCTGTTTTAACAACAAATCATCTTTAAGTATATAAAAAAATACCAACCCGTTCTCGCACTTTCGTATAGTCAATATTGACTTATTAAATACGTGCATGTGACGTACTAAACATACTAGTTTTACTTGAAAAGCTTCATAGAAAACACCGACTTTATCTAACTAAGGTTAGATAAAGTCGGTGTTTTCTATGAAGCTTTTCAAGGTAAACTAGTATGTTCAGTATGTCACATATGCACGTATTTAATAAGTCAAAATTGACTGTAAGAAAGTGCGAAAACAGGTTGAAAAATACATAGGTACGTTTTCAGAACAGCGCTTTGGACGGTGTGGCTGATGCACAAGTACTTTCCTGAGGTCTACCGTCCCTCATCACTTTACTATTTCTTATTTTCTTTTCTAAAACGTCTTGATTCACACTTCCATCTACTGCCATTATACTTCCGTCTCCTGTCGTCATACTTCACTCCCTCGTCTTCACCGACGATCCTCCCTTTCGTCTCCTCATTTATCCGAGACTTCGTCTTCGACTTCCATCGAATCCTCGGTTTTCTTCTATTCCTCTATGCTTGTATCATCATCTTCTCACACTTCTTACCTCTATACAACTCCATTTCTTCTCCTTCACGTTTTCTGTGAAACATGTCAACTCCTGACATCTCAAACAACTTAACTCCATTATCCCTATGCTTCTGTGCTCGTGGACAACCTGACGCTCTACTTCCGTCCTCGGTCTGTCCACATCCTTCCTTCTGCTCAGCACAGTTGCATTCACCTTCCGACTCTTAATTTCAACGGGCTTGGCTCTAGGAAGCGCTGGAGCAGGTTTTCCCGCTCTTTGACAAGATAAAAAAGTTCTGCAATACCTTTTTACATCTGCGGCCATACCTGGCCAATGAAAATGCTCTTGTATTTTCCTAAGTGTCTTATGGACACCGAGATGTCCCGCCATTTCTAATGCATGGGCAACTTCCAGTACAGAGTTCCTATAACCTTGAGGTACAATCACTTGATCCTTTTCAACCCAGTCTTTGTCAGCTGGCGCATGGTCTGATCGCCATTTTCGCATCAAAACCCCTGTCGTCCAGGTAATAGTAAGTGGGTGACGTGATACAAGCATTTCCTCCCTTAGCTTCCTTGATATATTTCTCAAATTCTAATTTCTGGGCAGCTATAAAATCTGGTTTGCTTACCTTTATGTGGGATGGTAATTGTGGTCTTACTTCCACTCTCGCTGTACTTGGTGCTGCATGTTCCTCAAACAATCCTTTTAGGCCAAAATCCACCTCTTCCTCCTCTGCAGAAGATACGTCCAGCCTCTCTGGCACATCTTAGTCGAGCACTCTGTGCTCGGGTTACGACGCAGGCCGGATATACTAACATTTAATCATCTTCCGAGGGATCATCCAGAATACTGGCGAGCGTTATGTTATCACATTTATCATCTTCCAAATTGTTTTGATGTCCGTTTGGTATATCACTGCGCAGTACCTCTGGCAACACACTTGAACCACACAAATCGTTGCCCAAGATGACATGTACTCCAGGAATGGGTATGTCCGAGCACACTCGTAACATCACTTCATCTGTAAAGTAATCAGAGGTTAGCTTTACTGTACACACAGGTATATCCATCTCTGAATTTATACCCTGTACCTTAATGATTTGTCCGTTTATACAAGATGTGTATTCAGGGATCAGGCTTTTCAGTATTAAGCTCTGATTCGCTCCTGTGTCACGTAATATTGTGACTTGTTGGTCAGGTTGACCCCCAATACTCGCCATACCTTTGCTAATGAAAGGGTTATATCCTTTCGTAATGAACGTCATCACCTGGGGCAATTCCTCTTTTAAACTCTTATACAGACGACTGTATTTACTTACTGTGAGGGACACCACTCTCCTGCCTTGCCTACGCGCTCTACTGAAGTGTCCAGGCTTGTTACATGTGTAGCATATTACCTGAGAAGGGAATCCTCGTCCTCTCGAACTACGTTGTCCATTATAATAGGATTCGCCACGTCTCCATTGTCCTGTACCTCGATTTCTAGACGATGTTGTATTTCCTCCCTGACCCGAGGGTGCGCTAGCCTGAACCTCTAATGCGTCACCTCCCGACGGAGAAAATTCCACATACCCCTGACTTTGTCTGGTTATAGGCTTGCCCGTATATCCACGACCATCTCCACTGTTCCACGTATACTCTCTTTTACTACCCTGCAACTTTGCGTGACCTTTTTCTTTGTTCCTGGAGACTTCTGTAAGCTTCCGTAATTACATCTTTGTTCGCTGCTTCTAAGAGTTTTTTTATTCCTGCTTCTTGAACCTTAAACCTGGTGTCTGGAGTCACCATCTCCAAGAATTTTTCCATTAACATCAATTGTTTTAAGTCTTCGACCCCCTCCCCGCTCAGCTCGTTGATGCCGTGAGGGGGGCATAGTGGGTGGCTGCCGGAGTGTGATGCTCCTTGGGACAGTCCTCTGTCCTTTTCTAGCCTTGCACTCCTGCTGCTGTCTTCTCTAATTGTGCCGGATCGCTTTTCCTTTTCCTTATATTTCGTTTTTCTCCCCCCTCTTCTCCTATCTGCTTGTCGTTTCCTGCCGACCTTTTGCTTGTTTTGGATTATTTCTTTGGACTTCTTCTATTTTGACGCCCGGGTGCTTGAGGAGGCATACTCTTGCACCCGTAGAACTGTAGAACGGGTCCTTTAATCCAGTTCATCCAATAGTTGTCGAGATCCAGCATTGGCTGTTTCTTGTTCACAGTAAATTTAAGTCGGTTGAGTTTTGTTGGGTTCCCAGCCATATTGGTGTGTCTTTAAATGAGCGTGCAGATGCTGCCGCCAAGGAAGCTGTCCGCTCTTGTCCCATCTCTCGTAAAGGTATTCCGTATTCCGACTTTTACCCGGTTATCCATTCCTCCGTCCTTACCCGTTGGCAGACTTCTTGGTCGTCTGTTACTGGTAACAAGCTACGTGCTCTTAAATGTTGTTTCCTCGTGGCCGTCCTCCTTCCACCGTAACCGGCAGTGGGAAACAGCTCTGGCGAGGTTGCGTATTGGCCATACTCACTTAACCCATGGTCACTTGATGGAGCGCCGCCCTGCTCCTTATTGTCCTAGTTGCATTGTTCCTCTTACGGTTGTGCATGTCCTTCTTGAATGTCCTGACTTCCAGACGAGCGTGTGTCTTGCTTTCCAATCGCCCCTCGCGGTCACTTGTCCCTCAATAGAATTCTTGGTGACTCGGATACTTTTGATGTCGTTCGCCTTGTGCGTTTTGTTCTCGTATTGGCATCCTTGGTGATATTTAGCGCCCTTTGATTATTCTGCGCATTTGATGGTGCTACATAGCCTTCCCGGTTTGGTGCCTTCTCTTGATAATTACTTACTTACTTTGATACAAATAACACACTTAGGTTTTCTCCATTGATGATGAACGTGAATTCATATTAAACATAGGAAACGCCATACGCTGTCTGACACTTACGATAGGCTTCAAATTCTGTGTCTAAAACACAAGAATAAGTCAGACCGTATTATTAAATTTATATTATAAAGCACTTTTCCGTGCAAACATCGAGGTTGACTTATTACTGTGATACCCAAAAGAGAATTGGATCAAAACCATTAGCCAACCAAACCAAGGGACGTCCCTGTCAGGAATTATATGGCTACACTGGCAGTATTACGACGAACACACAGTCAGATGATTCTGATATGGGTTTCAAGCCACATGGCCAGTAGTGCTAGCCAGCTTGCCAGGCGTTGCCATGTGTCCCAGTAGCCAGTAAGTGCACCGGGTGAGGGGGTTAGTCGGATGGTGGGGTAAGCGAGTGAGGGCTGCCATGGGCTTGGCTGCAGTGCCACCAAGTTCTGTGGAAAATGTGCGGAAGTATATGGAGTTAAAGTCTGTTTGAGTGCTGTAAGATTTCGACGAACAGGGATCGTACATTTTCGCTGGTATTATGTATTACACTCATATGGGCCAATTGGCCTCTGCAGTGTCCTTCATTCTTTCTTAAACACATCTTGACTAATATATACAAACTCGCTTATTCATCGTTTGATGAATAAGTCAAGTAGATTTTTTTTTACATTTACTGTGTGTTTTAATCGATTCAAACCAGTGTTTCTCAACATGGGCATATGACCCAACATGGGGCAAAAATAGAAATTGG
>NC_091161.1:31469396-31517586 GCF_040958095.1 Procambarus clarkii | reverse complement strand
GGTCTGGCCAGCGAGCCGAGCTGGCGCCAGCAGTCAGACACGACACGTCAAAGAGGTCGGACGTGCGACGATTGGTCCTGTCAGTTGGACAGTTGTTTCCCGCTCCCGTGGATTTACGCGTCACCTGAAGTCCGCCAGTACTCTGTGAGGTCTTCCCTAGTTCATGTGTTGAACCAGAGAGGGAATCGACGGTTATTTGAGCAACAAGTGCTCCAGTCAGGTACTGTGCAAGAAGCAGTGAAGCCGTGCAGTGACGTATGTGACGTCTGTGGCAGTTCACCAGTTCGTGACAGCGTAGTGGCTGACAGAGCCACTGGGTAGCCGAGGAAGGAGAGGACTATTTGGGGAATCCGGACGACTGTATCCGAGACGTAGGCGACAGCCGTTGTCGGGAGAAGACGACGGCCAGGAGACCGACTCCAACCCTTCAAGAAGTCAGGAAGGAGCACGGACCTGCAGTGAAAAGGGCACGGAGATGACGCGCTAAATGGTGGGACGACGAGAGGCTCTGGTAGGACACGACGACGTGTCGTGTGGGGGCGTTCCCGACACGAGAACCAGGAGCTACATCTCGACTCTCATCGGAGGATAGGTTGAAGTAGGTGTTTCTAGTTCCCTCCCCATTTCCCTTTAGTTAGCTATATTATTCGGCTATATTATCTAGCCTGAGGATTTTATATGTCGTGAGCAAGTCTCACCCATGTCACGGTAAAGCAACAGTGTGCTAGACAGTACTATCAAGAGTACTTGTAATATTCATGTTGATTATTGGTGTGTACAGGCACCAGGAACAAGTGATAAATTTACTGTGTTGTGTATATCTTTCTATAGATTTTGATATGAACATATAGTGGTAAATTATACATAATATTATGCCAGTATTTGGAAGTTAGGCTGTGTGCCCAGAAACTATTTATTTTCCATGTATTGATATTTGATGTATCTACATTATATATGCTATGTTCATGCAGTGATTAGTCATTTGTGAGTACAGTGAATTATTGCGTTATCGCCCACGAGAGAAAGTACTGAAAACTCCAGTGTTAATAGTTCATAATATATTGTTGAATGAAGAACAATGTAAAGCGATTACAGTGAGTCATTGTAGCATTGATTGTAGAAAAGACTGTTTGAGCCTGAGTACAGTGTAACTAAGTAATACGGTCTATTTGTGCCAATATCGAGTGTGCGAGTTTCTAGTAATATTGGAGAATTTAAAGAAACAGCGCGCGTGAATCTAGGAACAAGCAAATAACTTTCGCGCGGGGGCCAGACGATCAGCTGTTCTTGACCCTTGATGAAGAGGGGAGGTGTTGCCACCTAGTGAGTGCATACTTACCGTGGGAATTACCGGCCGCTGCCAGGATCAGTTGATTTATACATCATTGTTTGGCCTCGTGATATCTTTCATGCATTTTAAGTAAAATACAAAATCACCTTTGTGTTTTTATCATTCCCTCCATTGGTCTTGTGGCTATATTATACTGAAAGCATAGTGATAACAATAAGTACCTGCCTGATTCCTGATCTTTTGAGTGTGACCTTGCCAAGGCTACCACTAATTCCACCCGTCCACTGAGGTGTTACTGGCCACCTAAAACACCAGTTGGCGACCTTGTGGTTTACCGTAGAGCCCGATTGTTGGGGAGGGCACATGACAGTCTAGTGAACGAGTCGTGTTCCCACTCCTTCTCAATAAGAGGCCGTTGAGATTGACTGGGAGACTCTCCTGGCGTGCAGTGGCGCCGTGAGGATCGAGTGAAGACCCGCAGGGCTACGGTGAGTGACTTTGAGCATAACTATAGCTCACCCCAGAGTAAGAATAGAGAGGTGAAACCCCAACAATGACAAGGCCTGTTCACTGCTCCTAACCAAGCAAAGAATGAGTGGGGAAAAAGTGAATGTAAAAGAGCTTGCCAGATATTTGCGACTGACAGTTGATGGGAATTGTGAAGGTGCCAATAATGTCAATGTTCTGGCAACCTGGTAAAATGTCGCATGTAGCTTCTTTCAGTTTTTGTATGACTTCAAAGTGATGTGTAACGATTGCCAAGCATTTTCATACAACAATAATGCCATTCTCGAAGACAATACACACTCATTCCATTACTGTTCTAACTTCAATATCTGAGAAATTCAAAACCTATATTCCTCGGAAACATCTGTCTGGATGAAGGAACAATGACATTGTGGGACCGTCTATCTTCTAAAGATTTTAATCCAAATAAGCCTACTAAGTATGGAGTAAGGCTGTACATACTAGCTGAATCAAAGACTGGTTACATCTTTGATTTTGAAGTATATGTAGGAATTGGGAAGACAACAATTCAAAGGGTTAAGAGTTTGCACCACTGAAGAGCAAAGGTTACCAGTTAAATATGGATAACTGCTTAACTCGTTTCAACTTGGGATCAGATGCTAAACAATGTGTATACACATGAGGTACTCGCAGATTACAGCGTAATGCACACAAAGATCTTCAGCTAGAAGCAAAGAGGAAACATAGTATCTGAGAAAATCCATTGAATCCGTGATGAGGGATCGAACCTGGGCATGTGTGTAGGAACACCCACCACATAGGTTCGAACCCTCATCACAGCTCCTACAGATTTATCCATTGATGCAGTCACGTTTGTGTAACAACTGTGTATAGAATATTATGTTGAGGGTCCTTAAAACTGGTACGTTAATGAAGACTTTCAAGGTCAAGAAAAGCTAAGATCTTTGGGATTTTCTAATCTTAAGAACGATGAATTCGTTGCTAGATTTAAGAGACTGGTTGGGAGATTGAGATATATTTGGTTAATTATCTGTGAGTATATACGTTGGCGTGGGGATCTGCAAAATTATAGGCCTAAGGTGTTAGCCAGGATTGTGAGTCTTCACATTACCATTGCCAAAAAAGTAACGTTATTCAAAATACCGTTACTTTCTAATTTTAAGCCTTCAATCACTGCATTTGCTTCATCTGTGATGGTTTTCCACAAGATTTTAAAGATTCTCTGTTTAAGCTGTCCTCGGACCAAGTCTGTTCCATCCATTGGTCGACCCCAAAGATGTATTCATCAATTTTAACATGCTGTTCATTCAAAATTGGGATTTTCTCTAATATAAATTAATTTCGTTATATATATTAGCAAACTGTGCATATTTAGTCATTGGTTAGGTTTAGGTTCTGTGGGCGATTATTTGTACTACTTGGGTGAAACATTTGTTTGCCCGAAACGCTTTGGGTAATATTGGCTTCATAGATTGTGTAACTCCTGTTGCTACCATTTGTACATTACTACTTTGTTCTTTGAACACACTTTAAATAAAATTTATTGTATTGCATCTGTCGCGTTGTGGTTCGAACAAGAATCATCAGTGAAGCACTTGTTAGTAGTGTTAAAATGCCATCAGGTGAATCATGTAATAAGTGTTTTTCATTCATAAACGGGGTTTGGCGGGTGCATGGAATGGACTTTGCCTTTTGTTATCGAGGACGGGCTGGCTTTTGCAGGCGATGAGACACAATAACGTGGCTAAAGTATGTTGACCAGACCACACTAGAAAGTGAAGGGACGACGACGTTTCGGTCCGTCCTGGACCATTCTCAAGTCGATTGTGATGAGGAAGATTGATTGATTGATAAAGATTAAGCCACCCAAGAGGTGGTACGGGCATGAATAGCCCATAAGTGGTACATTTTTTTCAGTAATTCTTTTCAGTATTCTGAGGTTGCATTTAATCGTCAAGCTGTTATCGCGGGGGAGGATACTGCTTCAGTCTTTATGAGGGTGTCCAGCTGCTGGACACCTTTGTTGACCAGGAGAGTGGCTGTGTTGATGGCTTCAGGGTGGCCACTGCAAGATTCAGGAACCCTTAAAGCTCTTCTAAGGTCGTTGGTTGCTTCACATTCCAAAAGATAATGAAGTAATGGCTTTTCTGTGACAGTTTGGCTGAAGATGCACTCTGTCGGGGCTCATCAATCTCCCAGTTGCATCTGTAACCTAGACGTAGTCTATATAACCTAACTGCTATTTCCCTGTGGATTCCTTTTGGGATATTTAACCTTTCTAATTTGGTTGCCTGAAGATACCATATTGCAGAGGGCGAACCTTCAGCCATTCTGGTGTAGGTAGGCTTTGTTGAGGTGAGTTTTTTGGTGATGTTTTTTATGTTCTCTAGGCTGGGTTGAATTGTTTTATGTATCACTGGATGACGAGTTGCCAATTTAGCAATTTCATCAGCTTTCTCATTTAATGGGATTCCAACATGGGATGGGATCCAGTTTAAGGTTATGTTGAGTCCTTTGCCTTTAGCGACTGCTCCAAGATACAAAATGGTGGTAACTATTTCCACGTTCTTTCCACTGTTTTTGTCCTAGTATTTGAAGTGCAGCTTTTGAGTCTGTGTGTGATTGCATTTTGAGTGTTTTGTGCAATCACGTATGCGAATGCCTGTTGTATGGCAAACAGCTCAGTTTGGGTTGATACTAGTCCTCCCAGTCTCCAGTATGCCTGTACGCTGGCCGTGCAAAGAGCAACGCCAGCACTCATATTGTCAACCGATCCGTCTGTGAAGATGTGGGTGGCTCCTGCTACTGCAATGCTATACATTTGCTCTTCTATTATGCGCCTTAGGATTGTCGGATCATAGGCAGCCTTTTTCATTGGGAGACTTTCTATTACTATTTTGAAAGTAGGCATAGTAATTTTTAATCGACATAGCTCAGTCGATTAAGGCAGCGTCTGGGATGCTCTCGGACGTAGGTTCGAATCCTCGTCACGGCCCTTGTGGATTTGTTCATCTCCCTTTAACCTGTTACCTAGCAGTAAAATAGGTACCTGGGTGTTAGTCAGCTGTCACGGGCTGCTTCCTGGGGGTGGAGGCCTGGTCGAGGACCGGGCCGCGGGGACACTAAAGCCCCGAAATCATCTTAAGATAGGCTCTTCCCACGGTGCGGAAGGAGTGTAATTTGGGTGTGGTTGATCACCCTCTATCAAGAATCATGCTTTTTAAATGTAGTCTGTTCAGGACTTTTCCTGCTCTTGCAGCCCAAGAGTTTACATTGTTTTGGCCTAGTCCAACCACCAAGGCCTGCCATACTGGGATTGAATCAGAAGAAATAATTATCTTACTGATAATTGTAGCTGTCCTTTGTGATATTCTTTCTTGTAGAGAGGGCAAACCCGTCTCCAGTCGAAGAGTTTCAAGCCTGGTCCACATGGGGGCTCCCAGTGCGGCTCTCATAGCATTGTTTTGGGCAACTTCAAGCTTTTTCCACTGTTGGTGTGATAGATTTGTGAGTGCAGGTGCGGCATAATCGATCACTGATCTGACTGCCTGTACATAGTATGTGCGAAGGACTTGAAGATTGGCTCCTCCAGAGAGGGAGGTTAGTGACCTCAGCATTAAAATTCATGTGTCCAGGATTATTCCTAGATACTGATAGGTGTCGACCCATTCAATTGGTTGACCTGTACTGTGAGTTGGATGTTAGGCTTCGCTATTTTTATGGGCATGGCTTTTGACTTTGAGGGGTTGAGTTTGATCCCAATCTGTTTTGCCTCTTTACTGATGCAGTCTAAGCATTTGGGTGCAAGGCGCGCCGCATCCCTTCCTTTTATGATGATGACAAAGTCGTCCGCGTAGTTTAGCAGCCTGCAGTGATGTGGAAGTTTCAACCTCATTATTCTTTCCATTAAACAGTTGAAGAGAAGGGGGCTGAGAATGCCTCCTTGTGGTGTACCATTTTCATGTCTTTTGTACTCAGAGACTGTGCCATGAAGCTTTACTCTTGCTTCTCTGTTTGAGACAGTTTTTGGTCCAGGAGAGCAGGTTGCCTCTGACCTCTTTGTCAATGAGGCAGCAGAGAACAGCTGGGGCGCTAGCCAGTTCAAAGGCTTTTTCGAGGTCCAGGAATATCAGCATTCCTGGTCTGTCATTCAATTGGGCTAACGGAGTTGTAATACATTCCACTGTGCCAACCCCTCTTCTATAGGCATACATATCATGGTGCAGTTTAGGCATTTTCAACTCCAGTCTGTTGAGTGCCATTCTGTCAGCCGTCTTGGCTGCACAGCTTTGGAGAGATGGGCCTGGGATTAGCTGGATCTTTGGGTTTTGGGATCGGCACTGTCTGCTCTATTCCAAGCTGTAGGTCTAGTTTGAGAAGTCCAGGCTAAATTAATTAACCTTAGGTATGCAGAGTCTCCCTCTGGGCCGAAGTTTCTAATAATTTTATAGGTTATTTTGTCGGCTCCAGGGGATGTATCCTTGGAGTTTTTCTTAGCCCGATTGAGCTCATCCAGTGTGAAGGGGGCATTAGTGTCAGAGACTTCTTCACATGCTGTAAGGATTCTGTGCCACCTTTCTTCCTCTAGTCCGGTCTGTACTGCTAATACATCTGGTGGAAGTTGATTGCTGGCTGCTCTCTCTGCAAACCTGGTTGCCAGTACTTCGGCTTCCTGTTGAGGATCCTTGGGGTGTGGGGCTTTAGGTGTTTTATTCCCTTTGGCCCGGTGAATTTGCTGCCACATCTCTCCGAGAGAGGTGTGTTCATTCAGGTGTGAACACCATTCCAGCCACTTTTGTTCTTTTAATAGTCTGGTCTCGGATTGCGAAAGGGATCTGGGAGTTATGATTAGTAAGAATTTAAAACAAAAGGATCAATGCATAAATGTTCGTAATAAGGCAAATCGGACACTTGGATTTATTAATCGCAGCGTTTGTAACAAGACACCTGGTGTGGTTCTCAAGCTATATCTTGCTCTAGTTAGGCCCCATTTAGATTATGCAGTTCAGTTTTGGTCGCCATATTATAGAATGGATATAAATTCACTTGAACGTGTCCAGCGTAGGATGACTAAGTTAATTCCCCAAATTAGAAATCTTTCATATGAAGAAAGATTAACAAAGCTTAAGTTGCATTCACTGGAAAGGCAAGAGTTAGGGGTGACATGATAGAGGTTTACAAGTGGGTGAATGGACATAACAAGGGATATTAATAGGGTATTAAAAGTATCAACACAAGACAGAACACGAAACAATGGGTATAAATTGGATAAGTTTAGATTTAGGAAAGACTTGGGTAAATACTGGTTCAGTAACAGGGTTGTTGAACAGGGTTGTTGATTTGTGGAACCAATTGCCGCGTAACATTGTGGAGGTGGGGTCCCTTGATTGTTTCAAGCGCGGGTTGGACAAGTATGAGTGGGATTGGGTGGTTATAAATAGGAGCTGCCTCGTATGGGCCAATAGGCCTTCTGCAGTTGCCTTTGTTCTTATGTCTCTCGATGTACATGTTTCTTGACCTCACAAAGTAAGGTCCTGTTGTGGTCACTTGGCTGCTTTTTGTATAGCTTTCTTGTTTTGTTGAGTCCATGGTTGAGTTTTTTGACACGTTCGCAATAGTACCAATGATCTTTATGGAGTCTGGTGGACTGTTTTTTCAGTGGGTTAGTGGTTGGCTGCACTTTGAATCGCTTTGACAAATTCTTGTTCTGCCTGATTAATGTCTTCGGGAAGATCATAGTTTCTATGCCACTCTGAAATGAGGTTTTGAAAACGGTCCCAGTTTGCTAAAGCAAAGTTCCAGGCTTCAGATGGAGGCGGAGGTGGGGTGGGTAGGTCTAACTTAAGATCAATTTGGACCCCGTAGTGGTCGCTTGTGAGTGTGGGCTCAACTGACCATGTTGCTGCATCTCTTAGGGGGCTGAAACGAAGGTTAGGTCTAATCTGCCTCCTTGGATGTGGGTAGGTTCATTCTTGTTTAGGATTTGTATTTCTGGAAGCTGGTCTAGTAGATGTGCAATGTGAATGCCGGCTTCATTTGTTGTGTTAGAGCCCAGTGCCAATCGATGATGGGCATTAAAATCTCCACAAATGATTGTTTGTTGTTGTCGCGTGTCCATTTAACAGAGATCCATTTTGGCTGTGGAGACCTGTACACATTAAACACTTCATGTTTGTCGTGTCTTAGCTCAATGGTTACTCCCATTACCTCTGTCCCTGCTCCACAATCGGGTGGGCTGGTTATGGACTTGGAGATCAGGTCACATTTTACATAGATTGCACATCCCCGGATTGCCCATTGATCCATGGAAGGAAGAAGCCTCGATAGCCTGAGATTTTAGGTTCTAATCCGGCTCGAAGCAAGCTCTCCTGTAGTATCAGGATGTCTATACCCTTGGTTGCTGCTATGCATTGCAAGTGTTGCAATTTAGTGCGCATTCCATTGCAGGATCTTTAGACCTCTAGGTTCTTGGAATTTGCTGATAATTCCGTGGTATCCATGGAGTCTGATGAACACACCATGGAAGTTGCAATTGGTGTATAGGTTCTTAGTGGACCTGAAATTGACTCATCAATGTCGCTTTCCGACGAGCTGGACTCTGTTTTTTAGGGGGGTGTCTCCTGCCCTGCTGTCTTGAAGGTGAGGATATTACATTTTCAAATTTCTTGAGCTTGTGCTCAATTGTCTTCAGAGTCTCTGTGGTTTGCTTGATTCCATGTGATGACAGCAGACTTTCGATCAACTCGGTGACCAAAGTTTTGAGCATTGGCCAGAGAGCGTCCAGTTCTGTGGGAGTACTATTTAATGCTGTGCAGGTTTGGGGCCTAGTAGCTTTTAGACCTTTCTCAGTGGTAACTTTGACACTGGAATTGTTACTCCTATTGGCCCCAGTGTGCTTACTGGATGAAATGGGAGGGCGACTGCTTTGAACATGATTCTTGTGTCCTCCATCTTTCTTTTTGTCCTGTACAGAGGTCTTCACACCCTTCACCATGGCCGATGGTGAAGGGCCGTGTGCCCCCTCTTCCTGAATGGGTAGACCCCACGCGGTTTTATAAGAATCAAATAAGACTGCTCAGCCTTAGGGAAGCTTAATTTTAAGAAGCGCCTTCATACATTACTTTCCAACACACAATGGTAGTTCATTGGTTTAAGAGGCGAGAACACATGGCTTCGCTGCAAGATATGGAATTACATGCGGAATTTGGCAAATGAGTCACACGTTGTTAAAACATGTTTTATTTCATAATATTATTATATAAACAGTTTATATCTCTCTAAATAAAAATGGAAGTGTTCGTTTGTTCAAAATCGCTAATCTCCGAAAGTTCTTCACCGATTGCTTTGAAAATCTGACACGTTCTATTCGAATATGCACATGTTTTTATATACCTACTACATAGATGCCACACCTGTGACAGATAAAATGTGTTTTTTCTCAAAAACAACGCCATCTGTTGAACGTAATAGCATCACATTTGCAATACTAAATTTAATTTTCATAGATTTCGTTTTATTTTATTTTGCATTGAATTAGTTTGTGTGACATTGTGTTGGAATTGAGCTGTTGTTTACCGTACCGTTCATTTCGTGTAAGTATAGATGCCACACCTGTGACAGGTAATTTTTTTTTTAAGTGCCATCTATTGCACGAAAGAGCCATCCACACTATGCTATATATATTACGATTCCATTTCATTGTTTCCGATTGCAATGATAAATTGAATTTTCTAAGATTGTTTTATTTTAGTTGTGATTTAATTATTGTGACATTGCATTGGAATTGAGCTGTTTTTTTTTTTTACCCTACCATTCATTTTGTGTGTAAGTATAGATGCCACACCTGTAATAGGTAAAAATATGCATTTTTTTTTAAACAGCGCCATCTGTTGCACATAAGGGCAACTCAAGCTATACTAAATGTTACGATTCTATTCCAATGTTTCCAATTTCATTGATAAATTGAGTTTTCATTACTTTAGAATTGTTTTCATTTTGATTTAATTATTGTGTACATTGCGATGGAATTGAGCTTTGTTGTTTACCATACCGTTCTTTTAATGTGTAGTTTATTTATTTAATTTAAATTTTTTCAATGCATTTTGAATTGTTTTTCTTATATCAGTGATGGGAACATCAGATCATTTAATGTTCCCAATTTTCTGATGAACATCAGATCATATGGGAATGCATCGGACGAGGGAGTTGGGAATGGTGAGGGGGATGAGGGGATGGGAGTGGGGGATAGTACTGAGGACGACGGGACAGGGGGAGAGGGTAATGGTGGGGAAAACTAGGGGATGGAGGAGCTGGGGATGGTGGGGACGAGGGGACAGGGAAATGGAGAATGGTGGGAAGGTCAAGGGGAGGAGACAGGAGAGTAGGGGATGGTGTGGAGGACAAGGGAATAGGGGAGGGGGAAATGATAGGGAGGACGAGGGGACAAGGGAGGAGGAGATTGTGGAGAGGTCGAGGAGATGAAAGAGGCGGAATAGTGGGGAGGACTGGGAGACGGGGAAAAGGTTGCTTTAGCTCGGCAACACACATGCATTGCTGAGCCACAGCAACGCGTGGCAGGGTACAGCTAGTTAAACAATAAAATTGCAACTTGGAATATCTGAGATTTCTATTTTTAGGGTTTTTAATATATTTAGACATGAATTAGAGTAATTCTCTGGGATTGTGCGAGCGGCCTCGAACGCCCGTAGCGTCTAGATGTGACACCAGCTACATTGACATTTCACGTGTAAGGTGTTCGTTATTGTCGTAAAGTTGACGAACATTATTTGTTAGTGTTTGAGTTTGTCAGCCCGGGGCACTACATCTTGATCTTCACTATATATCCCTATTCTCCATCACTTAAGAAGTCTGGGATATCAACAGTGATGTCATTGATTGAACGCTTGTCTGGCTGTCAAATATTTTGCCTCGAAGTTGAGCATCATGAGGGAGTCGCCTTCCTCTATGATCACTGATGGTATGTCAAGTCATGTCATGGGTTAACTTAATGTGTTAACGAACGTTTCTGATGAACGGTTTGCTTTAAGCATGTTGAGCATCTGGATGGGGTCGGCATCCTTCACGACCTCTGGTGGTACATCTAGCAAGTTGGACAGCGCGGGGCAGAAATTCTTTCTTCGCTTTTAAATGTTCTGGAAATAGATTTTGAAGTTCTAAAGGCAAACTGGGATTTCGTTTAATTATTCTGTGCTCTTTCCTAGAAGGTTTCCTTGGGCATAAACGAATTCCAGTTAACACTTTCTTCGGGATCCAGAGGCATCATGTTTTCCATAGATGTAAGCCTTCATAACTGCAGTCGCCATCACTACACAAATGCAGTATAATCTCCACATTTTTCCAGTAGTAAAGTGATGTACTCGAACTCTGTCGATGATTTACTGATCTAGCTGCACTGCTCTAAATAACAAAGCGTCGCTTGCATTAATGTCCGAAGGTGGAAAATGGTCAGATGGGTAATTGAAGACTTGGGGACAGTAGGTCCTATGGTGACCAAATGGATCGATTGATTGATAAAGATTAAGCCACCCAAAAGGTGGCTTGGGCATGAACAGCCCGAAAGTGTAGGCTCTTTGGAGCCATTACCAGTAGCTGCAACTGGAGATCTGTAAATGGGGGTGTTTTTTTTTTTTTTTTTTTTTTTTTTTTTTTTTTTTTGTGGGGAGGGGGCGGCGGTCACGTAGGGCAAGTAATACCATTTATAGAGCTGGCGAGTTAATGAAGGCCTCTTGGTCTTCTGTGTTTTCTTAGTCTTGCTGCTAGTTGACATGGCTGTGTTGTCATTGGAGTTCGGTGATGTGGCCTCCATGAGATGATCTTGCACGCACTAGGGGAAGTGTCGTGGCAATGGAGCTCTTAATGAAATTTCCTCGTCTGAGGAGTCCGTGGCGTAGTTCGTGGTTGGTGGTTTTGGTCTCGTAGCATGAGGTTAAGGTTGGCTCTGAAGTCGACGAGTTGTGATAGAAGCTGGTTCGGTAACGTCAGTGGTGTTTGTGGTCGGAGAGAGCACGTCTGCGAGCGTTTCTGCGGAGATGGTGATGGAGGTAGCTTTTGGGGCTGGATTGAAAGATGCTGTTGTTTTTGCAGCCTTGGTCTTTAGTGGAGCTGACATCTGAGTTGATATCGATCTAGCAGTCGACCTTGTAGAAATCCCGGGTGTGATAGGGGAGGTTGGGAGACTTGCATCAGGGGCTATGATGGGGTCCAGGCCATTGTCTAGGTACAGCACATTTAGTTCTGATGAAACGGTGGTTGTCGGTCCGCATTGGCATATGGTACTGCCTGTAGAGGCTGGCTTGACTGGTAGGAGGAACCACTGTTTGGTAAGATTGGGAATCTTCTGGTTGGTTGGTAAGAGCTGAGGTGGTGTTATAGCATCAGAGGCTCTGGTGGCGGGTATGAAGAGGCTGGATTTCTTAGTTTCAACCTGGGCCTTGATTTTTTCCTGTCTGCCGGGAATGCGGTGTGAAATTGCAGGTTAATTGCCGTTGCAGAGAAGGCAGAGATGGGTTGTCGATTTACAGATCCAGTGGTTGGTCCGGCTGATAAAGGCTATTCGGTCGGCGATGTACTGATGTGGGAAAAGACGAAATGGTGCACTTTGCTAAGTGTGCAATATTTTTTTTTCCACACAAAGAGAACAATATTCTCACTTTCTTGACAAAGGCCGATGGGTGTAATCAGACGGCTTCTTTTAAGATCATAAAGACGTCGCTTTTGGTGAAAGTATGGCCGTCCATGGGGCGAGTCCTGACTTTGTCATTTGTGGCGCATAGTTGTTGGTAAAACCCCCTCAACGGGTCGTATTGGCAATGGATGTCTTGTGAAGTTAGTCAGGATTGCTGGTGTGTGTGTGTGTGTGTGTGTACTCACCTAGTTGTACTCACCTAGTTGTGTTTGCGGGGGTTGAGCTCTGGCTCTTTGGTCCCGCCTCTCAACCGTCAATCAACAGGTGTACAGATTCCTGAGCCTATCGGGCTCTGTCATATCTACACCTGAAACTGTGTATGGAGTCAGCCTCCACCACATCACCCCCTAATGCATTCCATTTGTCAACCACTCTGACACTAAAAAAGTTCTTTCTAATATCTCTGTGGCTCATTTAGGCACTCCGTTTCCACCTGTGTCCCCTTGTGCGTGTTCCCCTTGTGTTAAATAGACTGTCTTTATCTACCCTATCAATCCCCTTCAGAATCTTGAATGTTATGATCATGTCCCCCCTAACTCTTCTGTCTTCCAGCGAAGTGAGGTTTAATTCCCGTAGTCTCTCCTCGTAGCTCATACCTCTCAGCTCGGGTACTAGTCTGGTGGCAAACCTTTGAACCTTTTCCAGTTTAGTCTTATCCTTGACTAGATATGGACTCCATGCTGGGGCTGCATACTCCAGGATTGGCTTGACATATGTGGTATACAAAGTTCTGAATGATTCTTTACACAAGTTTCTGAATGCCGTTCGTATGTTGGCCAGCCTGGCATATGCCGCTGATGTTATCCGCTTGATATGTGCTGCAGGAGACAGGTCTGGCGTGATATCAACCCCCAAGTCTTTTTCCTTCCGACTCCTGAAGAATTTCCTCTCCCAGATGATACCTTGTATCTGGCCTCCTGCTCCCTACACCTATCTTCATTACATTACATTTGGTTGGGTTAAACTCTAACAACCATTTGTTCGACCATTCCTTCAGCTTGTCTAGGTCTTCTTGAAGCCTCAAACAGTCTTCTTCTGTTTTAATCCTTCTCATAATTTTAGCATCGTCCGCAAACATTGAGAGAAATGAATCGATACCCTCCGGGAGATCATTTACATATATCAGAAACAAGATAGGACCGAGTACAGAGCCCTGTGGGACTCCACTGGTGACTTCACGCCAATCGGAGGTCTCACCCCTCACCGTAACTCTCTGCTTCCTATTGCTTAGATACTCCCTTATCCACTGGAGCACCTTACCAGCTACACCTGCCTGTCTCTCCAGCTTATGTACCAGCCTCTTATGCGGTACTGTCAAAGGCTTTCCGACAATCCAAGAAAATGCAGTCCGCCCAGCCCTCTCTTTCTTGCTTAATCTGTGTCACCTGATCGTAGAATTCTATCAAGCCTGTAAGGCAAGATTTACCCTCCCTGAATCCATGTTGGCGATTTGTCACGAAGTCCCTTCTCTCCAGATGTGTTACCAGGTTTTTTCTCACGATCTTCTCCATCACCTTGCTTGGTATACAAGTCAAGGACACTGGCCTGTAGTTCAGTGCCTCTTGTCTGTCGCCCTTTTTGTATATTGGGACCACATTCGCCGTCTTCCATATTTCTGGTAGGTCTCCCGTCTCTAGTGACTTACTATACACTATGGAGAGTGGCAAGCAAAGTGCCTCTGCACACTCTTTCAGTACCCATGGTGAGATCCCATCTGGACCAACAGCCTTTCTAACATCCAGATCCATCAGGTGTCTCTTGACCTCCTCTCTCGTAATTTCGAACTCCTCCAAGACCGCCTGGTTTACCTCCCTTTCTCCTAGCACAGTGTTCTATTGTGAAGACCTCCTGGAACCTCTTTTTGAGTTCCTCACACACATCTGTCATTCTCTGTATACCTGTCCTCGCCTGTTCTAAGTTTCAATACCTGTTCTTTCACTGTTTTCCTTCTGATGTGACTGGAGTAACTTTGGTTCGGTCTTGGCTTTGTTTGCTATATCATTTTCAAAAAAATTTTCTGCTTCTCTTCTCACCCTGACGTACTCATTCCTGGTTCTCTGGTATCTCTCTCTGCTTTCTGGTGTTCTGTTATTCCGGAAGTTCCTCCACGCCTTTTTGTTCACTTTCTTCGCTTCCATACATGCCCTATTATACCATGGATTCTTCTGTTGCTTCTCGGATTTTTCTCTTTGGGCCGGGATGAACCTGTTTACTGCCTCCTGACACTTTTGGGTAACATAGTCCATCATACCCTGTACAGACTTGTCCCTGAGGTCTGTGTCCCAAGGTATTTCACTTAGGAAACTTCTCATCTGTTCATAATTCCCCTTTCGGTATGCCAGCCTTTTGATTCCTAGTTCTTTTTGGGGGGAGATAAGTCCTAGCTCTACCAGGTACTCAAAGTTCAATACACTGTGGTCACTCATTCCCAAGGGCGCTTTCATCTTAACTTCCCTTGTATCCCATTCATTTAGGGTAAATATCAAATAAAGCATTGCTGGTTCATCATCTCCTCTCATTCTTGTTGGTTCTTTGGTGTGCTGGCTTAGAAAGTTTCTTGTTGCCACGTCCAGCAGCTTAGATCTCCATGTTTCTGGTCCTCCATGCGGGTCTCTGTTCTTCCAATCTATGTTCCCATGGTTGAAGTCTCCCATAATTAGTAGTCCATATCCATTCCTGCTAGCAACAGAAGCTGCTCTTTCTATTATGTTAATGGTGGCCATGTTGTTTCTATCATATTCCTGTCTAGGTCTTCTGTCATTTGGTGGTGGATTATATATGACTGCGACTATAATTTTTTCCCTCCATTTGTTACAGTACCTGCTATGTAGTCACTGAAACCTTCACAGCCCTGAATATCCATCTCCTCAAAATCCCAGCCTTTTCTTACCAGCAGAGCTACACCACCCCCACCTCTTCCTTCCCTCTTTCCTCATAACATAATAGTCCTGTGGGAACACTGCATTTGTTATCGTTTTCGTGATCTTTGTTTCTGTGAGGGCTATTATGTCTGGGTTTTCCTCTAGTACCAGTTCTCCAAGCTCATTTGCTTTATTTGTAATTCCATCTATGTTAGTGTACATCGCTTTGAGGCTCACTTTCTTCTGTCCCTTCTCAAATCGCCTCCTTGGGGAGTGTTCTGCTGGTGGGGGAGGCTGTTCCATGGGTGTGAGGACCTGTGAGGTGGATAACAGGGTCTCAGAGGATACTGGGATGAGGGGCGGGGGATCCAGGGAGGGTATGGGGTGAAAGGGGAGGGAGGACGGGAAGGAAAGGGGGGGGGAGGGAGGACTCGGGAGGAGGGGAGGGGTAGAAGAGTGGGGATTGGGTGTGGGGGGAGGGAGATTTGGCTGAACATTTGAGTGGGGGCAGGGAGGGTTTGGGGTAGGGGGGTTTTCTATGCAGAGGAGGGAGGCCTCCCTTCTGGTGTTACTGGGTAGCTGGTTGTAGGTTCCCCCCTTGCCTCTGGGGTGTTGTGCTGGGAGCTGTGACTTCCTGGTTTTCCCCTCTCGCCCTGCGCCTCTTCCTTGCTTCTGCCGCCACAGCTCTCTCCTCCCTTGTCATGTCTGTGTGTGTGTGTGTGTGTGGTGGACCAAATGAATTAATTGATGAATATTAAGCTACCCAAGAGATGGCACGGAGCATGAATAACCCGTAAGTGATTGATTTTTTGTTTAGTAAAAGTATTGTGTGCCGAGTTCGCATTTAATAGTCAGGCTGCTATCGCAGGGGGAGGATACTGTTTGACAGTATTTGAGGGTGTCCAGCTGCTGAGCACCTCTTTTGACCAGAAGAGTGGCAGTGTTGATGGCTTCAGGGTGGTTACTGCAAGATTCAGGGACTCTTAAAGCTCTAATAAGGTCGTTGGTTGCTTCACATTCCTGGAGATAGTGAAGTAGGGGCTTTTCTGTGATTGGCAAAAGATGCATTCCCTCAGTCTGGGTTAACCAATCTCCCAGTTGCATCTGTAACCTAGACATATTCTATATAACCGAACTGCTTTTTTCCCTGAAGATTCCTTTTGGGGTATTTAACCGTTTTAACTTAGTGGCCTGAAGATACCATATTGCAGAGGGCGGACCTTCTGCTACTCGGTTGTAGATGGTCTTTGTTGAGATGTGAGAGTTTTTTGGTGATTTTTTTTTATGTATTCTAGGTAGGGTTGGATTGTTTTATTAATCTCTCGATAACTAGTTGCCAATTTAGCAATTTCATCGCCTTTCTCATTTAATGGGATTCCAACATGGGATGGGATCCAGTTTAGGGTTATGTTGTCTTTTTTCCTTTAGCTACTGCTCCAAGATACAAAATGGTGGTTATTATTTCCACGTTGTCTTTCTACCACGTTTTTTTCCTAATATATGAAGTGCAGCTTTTGAGTCTACATGATTACAGTGTTTTGTGCAATCACACATGCGTATGCCTTTTGTATGGCAAACAGTTCAGTTTGGGTTAAAGATACTGGTCCTTCCAGTCTCCAATAGGCCTGTTCGCTGACCATGCAAAAAGCAGCACCATCACATTAATATTGTGTCAACCGATCCGTTTGTGAAGACGTGAGTGGCTACTGCTATGCTGCTCATTTGATTTTCTATGATGCACCTTAGGATTGTTGGATCATAGGCAGCTTTTTTCATTGGAAGACTTTTTTCCCGTAAGACATTATAGGTTCTATTACTATTTTGAAGGTAGGCTACATGGAGCCTGATAGCTGAGAGGACAGCGCTTCGGATTCGTATTCCTGAGGTTCCAGGTTCGATCCCTGGTGGAGGTGGAAACAAATGGGCAGTTTCTTTTACCCTGATGCAACTGTTAGCTAGCAGTAAATAGGTGCCTGGGAGTTACAGCTGCTACGGGCTGCTTCCTTGGGGTGTGTAACAAAAAGGATGCCTGGTCGAGAACTGGGCCGCAGGGATGCCAAGCCCCGAAATCATCTCAAGATATAACCTCAAGGTAAGGCTTCTCCCACGATGGGCATCAAGTGAAGTTTGGGTGTAGATGATCACCACCTCTATCAAGTATCGTGGTTTTTAATTGTAGTCGTTTAGAAATTTTCCCGCTCTGACAGCCCAAGAGTTTCCATTGTTTTGTCGAAGTCCAACCACCAAGGCCTGTCTTGCTGGGACTGGATCAAGGGAATAAATTATCTTGCAGCTGTTTAATCGCAGCTGTTCTTTGATATTTTCTTTCTCGAAGAGAGGGCAAAACTAGTTTCCAGTCATAGTTTCAAGCCTGGTCGACATAGGGGGCTCCCAGGGCAGCTCTCATAGCATTGTTTTTGGCTACTTCAAGCTTTTTCCACTGTTTTGATTTAGATTGAGTGCAGATGCGGCATAGTCGATCAGTGACCTGATTTCCTGTACATAGGATGTGCGAAAGATTTGCAGATTGGCTTCTCCAGAGAGGGAGGTTAGCGACCTGAGGATTGCCGTCCGGGCCGCAGTGTTCTCTCAAGTAGACCTCGGCATTAAAATTTGTGTCCAGGATTATTCCTAGATACTGATAAGTGTCCACCCATTCAATTCGTTGACCCTGTACTGTGAGTGGGATGTTGGGCGTCAGTATTTTTATGGGCATGGCTTTTGTCTTGGTAGGGTTGAGTTTGATACCAATCTGCTTTACGTTTTCATTGATGTAGTCTAAGCATTTGGGTGCAAGGCGCGCCGCATCCCTTCCGTTATGATAGCAAAGTCGTCTGCATAATTTAGCAGCCTGCAGTGTTGGAGTTTCAGCCTCATTATTCTTTGCATTAAACAGTTGAAAAGAAAGGTGCTGAGAATGCATCCTTGCGGTGTACCATATTCATGTATTTTCGTGAGTCTCTGAATACAAATTTCACTCTTGCTTCTCTGAGACAGTTTTCGGTCCAGGAGAGAAGGTTGCCTTTGACCTCTTTGTTGCTGAGACGGCAGAGAATAGCTGGGGCGCGAGCCAGTTCAAAGGCTTTCTCGAGGTCCAGGAATATCAGCATTCCTGGTTTATCATTCTAGTGGGCTAACAGTTGTAGTAAATTCCACTGTGCCAACTTTTATAGGCATACATGCCCTGGTGCGTGTTCAAGGACGTGGTTTAGGCATATTCCAATTAAGTCTGTTGCGTGCCATTCTGTCAGCCGTCTTGGCTGCAAAGGTTTGGAGTGAGAGAGAAGGGCCTTGGATTAGCTGGATCTTTGGGTTTTGTGATCGGCACTGTCTGCCCTATTCAAAGCTGTAGGTCTAGTTTTAGAAGTCCTGGCTGAATTAATTAACCTAAGGTATGCAGCATTTCCCTCTTGGCCAAGGTATTTAATTATATTATAGGTTGTCTCCAGGGGGGATGAATCTTAGTAGTTTTTCTTAGCCTTAGTTTTTCTTCTCAGTTAGCCCCACTGAGCTCATCCAGTGTGAAAGGGGTATTAGTATCAGACTTCTGCACATGCTGTACGGATTCTGTCGCCTTTCGTCCTCTAATTCTGTCTGCACTGCTAGTTCATCTGATGGAAGCTGGTTACTGGCTGCTCTTTCAGCAAATTTGGTGCCTAGTACCAAGTGGTGAAGATGCGAACAAGCTTGAATGGTCCCCAAGCGCACATGCAATAGAAAACTCCAAACCCCATAAGTGACTCGAACCTATGCAGCCAGAGGCACAGAGGAACTATGCAACTGGCGAACACAGTACCTTAACCACTCGACCATCCATGACCGTACAAAAGACGATGGTAGCCTTGGCTATTTAGCCCACCGTCCCGACGGCACTTAGTGGTGAACTTGGGCATAATTATTTTATCAAATCACCTCATTCTCGTGGGGCCACGTAATCAACATAATGAAGTGATTTGATGAAATAACTATGACCAAGCTCACCACCAAATGGTGAAGATTTGTTCAGTAGACCAGACCGGATTTGTGTTGAAGTTACATCAACAATGTTGACACTCAAGTCTCTCAGAACTGTAGTGGGGTACAGCCCGAAATATGGTGTTAATATTAGAATAGCAAAAATGATGTATTTAGCATATATAAGATCTCTGATAGACTATCATGCACCAGCTTTGGTCCTGCAAAATGTCAAAAGTATTGATAGACTGGAAAAAATGCAAAATGAAGCACAAAGAATTATACTTGGCTATCCTATAACTACCAAAGTTCTCAACATGCGGAAATAATTAAATATACTTCGCATAAGATATAGAATATTTGAAATTAACCATATAATGGGACTAAAGCTTCCGTGTGATAACATTGTGTCAGTTGCACTGTTAAAACACATACGAAATGGAACTAGCGATTCTAAAGGGATTCAAAGAACAGCCACTTATATTTAAATGATGGGACTGCACGATGTATATACAGATGAAAGAGTACAGCACTTCCTTCCACCCTGGCAGATAATACCTTTTGACATCCTGACCCCTGCATACCTCACCTAGAAACTAATCACAAACAACACTCGTGCTCAGCTTGCTGCTAAATTAAGCACCATAGAACACATTCACAATATACAAGCTGAAAACAACATAGCACAGACTATATACACTGACGGATCACTCAATACAGCTACAGGGAGGGCAGGGAGTGCTGTTATTGCTCATCAGCCCGATGGCAGCACAATTTAAAGGAATATCCGAATTAGTAACTGGGCATCCTTGCATCCACAATGCAAGCCGAATTGGTAGCACTCGAAATTATTGACAACACTGAAGTAGACACCTTAATTATTTCCGACTCCCTTCTCCACTACGAGCAATAAACAGTTTGCAATAAAGTAATAACGTGCTTGTCTCGGAAGCTAGACGTAGATATATAAGAATACTTAGCAAGAGGGTAAAAATAAAAATGTTGTGGATTCCTTCTTACATTGGCCTGCAGGAACATAACAAAGTTGACGCCCTTGCTAAGGCTGCAGTAAATAAAGACAATATTGAACGGAATCTTGAATTATCAAATAGGTCCCTTAAAAGTGTCATTAGACGAGAACTCCTAGATGGATTTGAAGTAGAACAGTGCAAACTGGAACTAGCAAGTCCATTGTTCATCACAATGAAATGTGTGAAGTAAAACATGTGTATGGGGCAAGTAACAAAGTCAGTAGACTAACAGATGTTGTCACAGCTCGTATAAGACTTGGCTAAAAGTATCTCTGGCAGTTCGGCTTGCATAGGGATCTAGATGAAGTAAAGTGTAAAGTGTGTGGACAAAGACAGGGACACACACTCAAACACTATATCTTGGATTGTAGTAAAATTGAGCCATTTAGAGATAAATCTAAGCTCACTCTGTATGATATGGCAACCTATCTTATTACCGTGGATAAACTACCTGAAATCCTTGCACTGTATCCACATTTCTCTTCCAGTATGAGATTCAGAAACAAGTAGTATATTGTGAGGACTAATAATAAACAGAAGCTCCCCTATGACTGTAATATCCCCATTGGTATCCCCATAATACAAACTGTTATGTATTAGCGATAAGACCTACCATTAATGTATAATGACTTACTGTAAATATATAGCTCTTCAAATAGCACTTTCTGCGTAACTAGCTGACATTGTAACTATAAGGTGTGAAGGATAGATGAAATTGTTTATGTAATGCTTTTTGCGCTACCGCTTACAGGATGAGTATGGGGTGCACCCATACCCCATACTATGATATGGGTGCACCCCATATCATAGTATGGGGTGCACAATAAACTAGCCGCCTTCGGCGGCTAGTTCGTGACAAGGCGGCGACAATCAAAACTTCATATTTTTGTATTTTGATAAGCAATCGCATAAAACTGCTTATTGTATCAAATAACTATCAGAATTGTGATGAGAGGGGGTGGGGGGGGGGGGTAGGGGAAATTCATATATGTCTGATCTCATGCTTGTAACTCCACAAAGGTTTTGATTTTTAAAATTTATACACAATATTAACTGACTGTTTAGTTCGACAGTAATAGTTTGAGTATCCTTGTCCAGGTAGGTAATCCAAGGCAGAGTTCAGGTGGGGGGGGGGGGGCAATGAGGGGGGCAATGGCAATGCTAAACTTTCAAGCATTGAAATTGAAATTTAAATAAGTTTATTGAGGTAAAATACACACAAAGGGATGAGGTAGCTCAAGCTATTCTCACCCCGTTCAGTACAACGTGTTAATACATACATAGACACACATCACAAACAATAAAAATATTATTAAACATTCTGAGAGATAAACATGTACATTTCCTCCTTGACAAGTAGTATGTTATCAGACGTACACACAAATACTTTTATGACCTAGGTATACTGTATAGACAATTTGCAAGAGACATGCAGATAATTCAACAAAATATTAGTCTTGGTGCAAAATTCTTATCTCTCAAGAATATCAACCTTTCCGTTGTGACACATCCAGGCTATTTGTTCAGGAACAGTCCTTATCTCAGTGTTTCTATATACATTAATCAACGGACAATCAAGAACATAATGGGCCATGGTGTGAGACCTTAACATACCACATAGTTTACACCTCGTGTCATTATCATGAACATCTATCCCATATTCCCAGTAATATTTGTACCCAAGCCTGAGCCGCATGTACAGTCACTCCAAGCATTTCTCCTTTTACCATAAGTGAAATGGGTGTTTTGACTCGCATACATGTAGTGTTGCATGGTTTGACTTCTCTCATACATTATCTCTCTCCTCTCCACTTCTGCCTGTGCCTGAATATTTGATTTTGCTTCTTTTTTGTCTCATTGTGAATTCACATTCAATGTCAACTTGTGGTTTTGATGTGGCACGTTTGGCCAAGTCATCCGCCACCTCGTTGAGCACTATTCCAACATGAGATGGAATCCACATGAATTTCACACTATAACCTTTCAGCTGTATCTCGGTTATTCTTCTCTTACAGTCCTCAACTATAGACATGAAGACTGGGTTTCGACTGTTTAAGGACTCCAGTGCTCCTCAGCTATCGACAAATACAAAAACATTTTTGTCGTCATGAAGTACTTCCTCCAAACACGCCAGAATGGCCTGCAGTTCAGCTTGTGTGGATGACATATAATTACTAAGTCGGAGTTCAATTATCCTGTCCACAGTCCCAAACTCCGTATATTCCCTTATTAGGACACCACACCCTGCCCTGCCATCCTCCGCCACCGACCCGTCGCAATATACATGTAAACTGTTGCCTCTTGGTAACCGAGATATCATGCTTCCATACAAACACCGTAATTGTCCCGGTTTATGATGAATCTTTTTCACCTTGAGGGGTACAATTTCGACGTCTATTTTCTGTACTTTCCAGGGAGCAGACATATTACCCTGTCGAGAGGGTTTACAGCAGTCAAGTACGTCGTATTCCCTGAGGTCATGAGCTAATCCCCTCGTGTAGCGTGTCTCCCTCAGTTTCCTGGAAGTGTGTACGTCACTCAAGCAGGTCTGAACGCTCTCAAACAGCTTATCCCCTCCTTTTCTCCGCATGAAACGAATAGATACTCTAGTGTTAATGTCACGGACTATCACACACACTCTGTAAATTTAATTCCATTCTCATTATTTCAATCATTGCATTTCTTTGACATCCAAGAATAATCCTCATAGCCTCGTTCTGTATCAGCTCTATTTTTTTAATTCTGCCTTGGCCTGTGTAAGACAATACGGGTGCTGCGTAGTCTATCAGGGACCGAACAGTGCTTATGGATAACATCCGCAAGATAGGTACCCCAACACCTTTACCAGAAAAAGCCAGTGCTTTCAGAGGATGCAGACGGGCTTTACATAAGGTGCTGATATGATTTATTTCAGCATTTTTACTCACATGTGTATCCAACATAATTGCCCAGATACTTGTACTTCTGAACACGGCTCAGTTCCACACCATTTAGAGTAAGTGTTATATTTCTTCGTTTCCTATACTCGTATTTGGTTTTATCTGCATTTATAACTAAGCCTAACTTGTGACAGGTTGTACCAAGTATGTTAAGAGCAGTTTGAATTTTGTTCCCAAAAGTGCCTTGTATAAGACTGTCATCAGCATATATGATCGTCGTGACCCCTGGAGGATACATCTCTGATGCTAATCTGTTCATTAATACATTGAATAAGGTGGGACTTAATACTCCCCCTTGTGGGGTACCTAACTGAAACCTCCGTTCCTCAGACATGTATCCCTGGTAATACACCTGACCTTTTCTGCCTTGTAGATAATCCCTTATCCAGTGTAGCAATCTCCCTGTTATTCCCAGATTGGCTAATTCGTATAAGATTACTTCCCCATTGGCTTTATCAAATGCTCCTTGTAGATCAACAAAAACTCTACAATTGTCATCCACATTAGACAAACACTTTAAGAGACAATCCGCAGTACTTTTGCCTTTGATAAAACCACAGAGATTACTGGACATGTTATCACCTACAAGGTAGAGTAGCCTATTTAACAAAATCCTTTCCATCATTTTACAAAAGCAGGATATTAAGGAGACAGGTCTGTAGCCTCCGTTCGACTTAGGGATAGGAATGATGACAGCCTCTTTCCATTTTCTTGAATACTTTCCTTCTCTATAACTCATATTAAACAAATCAAGTAAGGGACTAGGTTTCATACCGGCTAAATAATTAAGAATGTCATACGTTACTCCATCTTTTCCCGGAGCAGTAGAGCTGCCACTTTTTATAGCATCCAGTAGCTCATCGTGAGTTATCTCAGTGCATGTTATAGATCTTGTATTAAAGGCACATAAAGTTACTCCATTTCTAATATTTTCCCATGACTCAATGGTGACTCTCGTGTCTGCAGGTAAGGACTCCATACCAGCAGCACTTGCCCATTTATCTACTAACTCATTAGCAACTTTCCCTGGATCTGAGTGAGCAATGGATTTGGTCTTACAACCCCTGATTTTGTTTACTGCTCTCCATATGTCTTTAAGGTTCTTAGTATTACCAATGGACTGAGCAAAGTCTTGTCAGTATCTGTCCCGCGCCTCCTTCCTCACCTGACTGCATTCCCTAGCCACTTCCAACATTGTATTTTTCCCTTCATCCCTCATTCCATTTTTAACCATTCTTTATGTGCACTCCGTAGCATTCTCTCCCACCCCTTGACTTGCTGATCATTGGAATATTTAAATTTCTTAGGTCCATGCGTCTTGCTTCCCCTGCCCCCGTTATTTTCCCTCTGTACTAATTTCTCTGTTCTCGACCATGTCCTCGTAAAAACTATCAACGCAGAGCGGCGTGTATTGTTGATACCAATCTCCCATATTTTGAATAAAATAATTTTTCATATCTTTATTAATATTTAGCCTTTTCCTTTGAAAGTGGACTTGTTTTTTCCCCAGTGGTAATTCAACGTTCAAGGCAAAGTGGTCACTAAGTAGTTCCCGAACAACCCGAGCCTCCCCCATAATCCCCTGAGAGTTTAAAATGCAGGCATAGTCAAGCCGTCCTCCCCTGATGTGAGTTGGTTCATTGTTTCCCAAGAGACAGGTATCTGGATGATCTTGTAGAAACTGTAACCACTTGACCCCATTAGCATTAATACTACCCACTGTCCCAAGGCTTGTGTGCCGAGCATTAAGGTCCCCAATGACCAGTGAAGGATTAGTATAAATGCAGTCAGGTAAATAGTTAGCGTCGAAGCAGTTCCTGGATACATACAAATTAACTACAATAAATTCCCCTTCCCTTAATGATAATTTAACAGACACTCTCTATACCTTGCGTTTTTTATGGCGGTTCTACTAACTCTGCTGGTATGGAGTTCTTAACATAAATCGACGTGCCTCTGATGTTATTTGCGGCGAAGAGGTTAAACCCTTTATAGCCATTTAATTTCAATAATCCTTCATTCCTATCCCCCTGTCTCCTGGTGAGCTACAACATCAATATCATTTCCCATCACATAACAATGAACATCTGTAACCCTGTTTCTTAAACCATTAACATTCCATGACAACACTTTCAGTCTAGGGTGATCCATTATTAATCAATTCACTGTCTAAGTCATCCCCAATAAGTTCACTAAATGATAGCCATACCTTGTATAACATCTCCCACCTCCTCCCAAGTTCACCAGTAAAAGCGACATTGCGATTCTCGAGATTTTCTCAGCCCTGTGACGTCTATTATTGGCCCAAATGATTCCTTCATTTTATGTGTAATTATAGGGTTCTTCCTTTCACTACGACTATCATCATTCACACACACTTCACTTTCCTTCATTTCATCACTCAATATTACATTATTGCCCTCAACCACTATATCCTGATTATCCTTCACCGTTTTGTGATTTTCCTTGACCTCCTGAACGTTTAATTTCGCCTCGATGGACTCTATTCTCTGCCCAAGATTTCGGAGGAACTCGCCAACTTTTCTAACTTCAGCCCACACCACCTTGACCATATCATTATGGCCTCTTTCTGAGCCACAGTAGCCACTTAACTCACCGTTACACTGTCACTGCCGGAGTCCTGAGTGGTGGCGTGGCTGCTTGTTGCTTGAGCCTGCCTAAGTAAAGGTGACTCCTTTACCCACGCATTCGTCCGGTTCACTGGCACTGTTTGGGGCCGACTTTTTTGCTGTGCTCCCGGTGTTTGGGTAAGAGCTCTTGCTTGCTCTGTAACATTCACCGGCCGGGGAACATCCATACTCGGCCTCTTGCTACACACAGCCGAGCTGGCATTGTGAACACCTCCACAGTTGCAGCATCTGGGAACTATTGTCTCACCCAGATTAAATCTGTTTCTACACACATTTGAGAGGTGAGACTTTCCGCAGAAATGACATCGTGGATCATGTTGACAGCTCCAGGATTTATGCCCCCATCTGCAGCATTTCAGGCATATTATGGGCTCTTCCACATACTTTGCTACATGCCTGTGGCCAGCCCCGGTGATGCACACTTTCTCCGGAACTTCACCTCTCACTAGAGCCACCACCTGATTCCTAGCTTCACCTTTAATAAGGTGACGCTTGGCCCACACAAATCGTTGGTCGTCGAGGATGAACTCGGGGTCTAGAATCTGAGGGTATTTGTAGATAATTACCTTCGTCAGCTTCTCGTTCCCCTCCGGTATTTCCATAATTCCATCATATCCTTGCTGGGTAAGATACTCCACTGCCTCCATAGAACCTACCGTTAAGTAAGATCTGTTTACACCTTCCTTCAGCAGGGGCTCGAACTTGCGGTGTTCTCTTCCAAGTCTGACTGTCCACAGCAACTTCTGATGATAGGCCAGCGTGCATGAGGCAGGGAAGAGAAGCCTCCACCTCCGCTGACCCTCACCTTCCTGACATCGTTCCGTCCGTTCGTCGGCATCAGTCTCGGCGTCGTTCATTCTCTTGTCGTTTCTGTTACGTGCACTATCACTGTCAACACTACGCCTTGCCTCCTGTCTTCTTCGTTTCTTCTGTTGCCTTGTTAGAACTTCTTGATACTCACCCTCCTCGACTGACTGGCTGCTTTCAGAGTCCATGTTAATATTGCCGTGGGAAGTAGCCAGTTCTTCTGGTGTCTGAGTCTCCATCTCAGTACCCAGCATGGGGGGAGGGGGGGGGGGGGGGGGGGAAGGCGATTGATACGAGTCGGTCTCCTTATGTGTAGACTTAGCTAAACACCAACACTAACTTCACCCCAAGTTGCGGAGCAGGTATCTTGACCCGACCGCGTCCCAGGTAAGACTGCTTTCAAGCACTGTCTTAATTTGTGCGAGTTTTAAATGTTTCGCGTGAACAATTACAAATCTGAACATATTTTAAAACTTGAATTGCGTTCCATATCATAGCTTTTATTTAAATTGTGTCTGAAAGATTGACTCTTTGAAATAAAGGAAGGCCCCAGCCGTCCCGTCCCGGTCTTGTGGCCGGGCCCCAGCCGTCCCGTCCCGGTCTCGTGGCCGGGGCCCCAGCCGTCCCGTCCCGGTCTCGTGGCCGGGGCCCCAGCCGTCCCGTCCCGGTCTCGTGGCCGGGGCCCCAGCCGTCCCGTCCCGGTCTCGTGGCCGGGGCCCCAGCCGTCCCGTCCCGGTCTCGTGGCCGGGGCCCCAGCCGTCCCGTCCCGGTCTCGTGGCCGGGGCCCCAGCCGTCCCGTCCCGGTCTCGTGGCCGGGACCCAGCCGTCCCGTCCCGGTCTCGTGGCCGGGACCCAGCCGTCCCGTCCCGGTCTCGTGGCCGGGACCCAGCCGTCCCGTCCCGGTCTCGTGGCCGGGGCCCCAGCCGTCCCGTCCCGGTCTCGTGGCCGGGACCCAGCCGTCCCGTCCCGGTCTCGTGGCCGGGACCCAGCCGTCCCGTCCCGGTCTCGTGGCCGGGACCCAGCCGTCCCGTCCCGGTCTCGTGGCCGGGACCCAGCCGTCCCGTCCCGGTCTCGTGGCCGGGGCCCCAGCCGTCCCGTCCCGGTCTCGTGGCCGGGGCCCCAGCCGTCCCGTCCCGGTCTCGTGGCCGGGGCCCCAGCCGTCCCGTCCCGGTCTCGTGGCCGGGGCCCCAGCCGTCCCGTCCCGGTCTCGTGGCCGGGGCCCCAGCCGTCCCGTCCCGGTCTCGTGGCCGGGGCCCCAGCCGTCCCGTCCCGGTCTCGTGGCCGGGGCCCCAGCCGTCCCGTCCCGGTCTCGTGGCCGGGGCCCCAGCCGTCCCGTCCCGGTCTCGTGGCCGGGGCCCCAGCCGTCCCGTCCCGGTCTCGTGGCCGGGGCCCCAGCCGTCCCGTCCCGGTCTCGTGGCCGGGGCCCCAGCCGTCCCGTCCCGGTCTCGTGGCCGGGGCCCCAGCCGTCCCGTCCCGGTCTCGTGGCCGGGGCCCCAGCCGTCCCGTCCCGGTCTCGTGGCCGGGGCCCCAGCCGTCCCGTCCCGGTCTCGTGGCCGGGGCCCCAGCCGTCCCGTCCCGGTCTCGTGGCCGGGGCCCCAGCCGTCCCGTCCCGGTCTCGTGGCCGGGGCCCCAGCCGTCCCGTCCCGGTCTCGTGGCCGGGGCCCCAGCCGTCCCGTCCCGGTCTCGTGGCCGGGGCCCCAGCCGTCCCGTCCCGGTCTCGTGGCCGGGGCCCCAGCCGTCCCGTCCCGGTCTCGTGGCCGGGGCCCCAGCCGTCCCGTCCCGGTCTCGTGGCCGGGGCCCCAGCCGTCCCGTCCCGGTCTCGTGGCCGGGGCCCCAGCCGTCCCGTCCCGGTCTCGTGGCCGGGGCCCCAGCCGTCCCGTCCCGGTCTCGTGGCCGGGGCCCCAGCCGTCCCGTCCCGGTCTCGTGGCCGGGGCCCCAGCCGTCCCGTCCCGGTCTCGTGGCCGGGGCCCCAGCCGTCCCGTCCCGGTCTCGTGGCCGGGGCCCCAGCCGTCCCGTCCCGGTCTCGTGGCCGGGGCCCCAGCCGTCCCGTCCCGGTCTCGTGGCCGGGGCCCCAGCCGTCCCGTCCCGGTCTCGTGGCCGGGGCCCCAGCCGTCCCGTCCCGGTCTCGTGGCCGGGGCCCCAGCCGTCCCGTCCCGGTCTCGTGGCCGGGGCCCCAGCCGTCCCGTCCCGGTCTCGTGGCCGGGGCCCCAGCCGTCCCGTCCCGGTCTCGTGGCCGGGGCCCCAGCCGTCCCGTCCCGGTCTCGTGGCCGGGGCCCCAGCCGTCCCGTCCCGGTCTCGTGGCCGGGGCCCCAGCCGTCCCGTCCCGGTCTCGTGGCCGGGGCCCCAGCCGTCCCGTCCCGGTCTCGTGGCCGGGGCCCCAGCCGTCCCGTCCCGGTCTCGTGGCCGGGGCCCCAGCCGTCCCGTCCCGGTCTCGTGGCCGGGGCCCCAGCCGTCCCGTCCCGGTCTCGTGGCCGGGGCCCCAGCCGTCCCGTCCCGGTCTCGTGGCCGGGGCCCCAGCCGTCCCGTCCCGGTCTCGTGGCCGGGGCCCCAGCCGTCCCGTCCCGGTCTCGTGGCCGGGGCCCCAGCCGTCCCGTCCCGGTCTCGTGGCCGGGGCCCCAGCCGTCCCGTCCCGGTCTCGTGGCCGGGGCCCCAGCCGTCCCGTCCCGGTCTCGTGGCCGGGGCCCCAGCCGTCCCGTCCCGGTCTCGTGGCCGGGGCCCCAGCCGTCCCGTCCCGGTCTCGTGGCCGGGGCCCCAGCCGTCCCGTCCCGGTCTCGTGGCCGGGGCCCCAGCCGTCCCGTCCCGGTCTCGTGGCCGGGGCCCCAGCCGTCCCGTCCCGGTCTCGTGGCCGGGGCCCCAGCCGTCCCGTCCCGGTCTCGTGGCCGGGGCCCCAGCCGTCCCGTCCCGGTCTCGTGGCCGGGGCCCCAGCCGTCCCGTCCCGGTCTCGTGGCCGGGGCCCCAGCCGTCCCGTCCCGGTCTCGTGGCCGGGGCCCCAGCCGTCCCGTCCCGGTCTCGTGGCCGGGGCCCCAGCCGTCCCGTCCCGGTCTCGTGGCCGGGGCCCCAGCCGTCCCGTCCCGGTCTCGTGGCCGGGGCCCCAGCCGTCCCGTCCCGGTCTCGTGGCCGGGGCCCCAGCCGTCCCGTCCCGGTCTCGTGGCCGGGGCCCCAGCCGTCCCGTCCCGGTCTCGTGGCCGGGGCCCCAGCCGTCCCGTCCCGGTCTCGTGGCCGGGGCCCCAGCCGTCCCGTCCCGGTCTCGTGGCCGGGGCCCCAGCCGTCCCGTCCCGGTCTCGTGGCCGGGGCCCCAGCCGTCCCGTCCCGGTCTCGTGGCCGGGGCCCCAGCCGTCCCGTCCCGGTCTCGTGGCCGGGGCCCCAGCCGTCCCGTCCCGGTCTCGTGGCCGGGGCCCCAGCCGTCCCGTCCCGGTCTCGTGGCCGGGGCCCCAGCCGTCCCGTCCCGGTCTCGTGGCCGGGGCCCCAGCCGTCCCGTCCCGGTCTCGTGGCCGGGGCCCCAGCCGTCCCGTCCCGGTCTCGTGGCCGGGGCCCCAGCCGTCCCGTCCCGGTCTCGTGGCCGGGGCCCCAGCCGTCCCGTCCCGGTCTCGTGGCCGGGGCCCCAGCCGTCCCGTCCCGGTCTCGTGGCCGGGGCCCCAGCCGTCCCGTCCCGGTCTCGTGGCCGGGGCCCCAGCCGTCCCGTCCCGGTCTCGTGGCCGGGGCCCCAGCCGTCCCGTCCCGGTCTCGTGGCCGGGGCCCCAGCCGTCCCGTCCCGGTCTCGTGGCCGGGGCCCCAGCCGTCCCGTCCCGGTCTCGTGGCCGGGGCCCCAGCCGTCCCGTCCCGGTCTCGTGGCCGGGGCCCCAGCCGTCCCGTCCCGGTCTCGTGGCCGGGGCCCCAGCCGTCCCGTCCCGGTCTCGTGGCCGGGGCCCCAGCCGTCCCGTCCCGGTCTCGTGGCCGGGGCCCCAGCCGTCCCGTCCCGGTCTCGTGGCCGGGGCCCCAGCCGTCCCGTCCCGGTCTCGTGGCCGGGGCCCCAGCCGTCCCGTCCCGGTCTCGTGGCCGGGGCCCCAGCCGTCCCGTCCCGGTCTCGTGGCCGGGGCCCCAGCCGTCCCGTCCCGGTCTCGTGGCCGGGGCCCCAGCCGTCCCGTCCCGGTCTCGTGGCCGGGGCCCCAGCCGTCCCGTCCCGGTCTCGTGGCCGGGGCCCCAGCCGTCCCGTCCCGGTCTCGTGGCCGGGGCCCCAGCCGTCCCGTCCCGGTCTCGTGGCCGGGGCCCCAGCCGTCCCGTCCCGGTCTCGTGGCCGGGGCCCCAGCCGTCCCGTCCCGGTCTCGTGGCCGGGGACCCAGCCGTCCCGTCCCGGTCTCGTGGCCGGGGACCCAGCCGTCCCGTCCCGGTCTCGTGGCCGGGACCCAGCCGTCCCGTCCCGGTCTCGTGGCCGGGACCCAGCCGTCCCGTCCCGGTCTCGTGGCCGGGACCCAGCCGTCCCGTCCCGGTCTCGTGGCCGGGACCCAGCCGTCCCGTCCCGGTCTCGTGGCCGGGACCCAGCCGTCCCGTCCCGGTCTCGTGGCCGGGACCCAGCCGTCCCGTCCCGGTCTCGTGGCCGGGACCCAGCCGTCCCGTCCCGGTCTCGTGGCCGGGACCCAGCCGTCCCGTCCCGGTCTCGTGGCCGGGACCCAGCCGTCCCGTCCCGGTCTCGTGGCCGGGACCCAGCCGTCCCGTCCCGGTCTCGTGGCCGGGACCCAGCCGTCCCGTCCCGGTCTCGTGGCCGGGACCCAGCCGTCCCGTCCCGGTCTCGTGGCCGGGACCCAGCCGTCCCGTCCCGGTCTCGTGGCCGGGACCCAGCCGTCCCGTCCCGGTCTCGTGGCCGGGACCCAGCCGTCCCGTCCCGGTCTCGTGGCCGGGACCCAGCCGTCCCGTCCCGGTCTCGTGGCCGGGACCCAGCCGTCCCGTCCCGGTCTCGGGGCCGGGACCCAGCCGTCCCGTCCCGGTCTCGGGGCCGGGACCCAGCCGTCCCGTCCCGGTCTCGGGGCCGGGACCCAGCCGTCCCGTCCCGGTCTCGGGGCCGGGACCCAGCCGTCCCGTCCCGGTCTCGGGGCCGGGACCCAGCCGTCCCGTCCCGGTCTCGGGGCCGGGACCCAGCCGTCCCGTCCCGGTCTCGGGGCCGGGACCCAGCCGTCCCGTCCCGGTCTCGGGGCCGGGACCCAGCCGTCCCGTCCCGGTCTCGGGGCCGGGACCCAGCCGTCCCGTCCCGGTCTCGGGGCCGGGACCCAGCCGTCCCGTCCCGGTCTCGGGGCCGGGACCCAGCCGTCCCGTCCCGGTCTCGGGGCCGGGACCCAGCCGTCCCGTCCCGGTCTCGGGGCCGGGACCCAGCCGTCCCGTCCCGGTCTCGGGGCCGGGACCCAGCCGTCCCGTCCCGGTCTCGGGGCCGGGACCCAGCCGTCCCGTCCCGGTCTCGGGGCCGGGACCCAGCCGTCCCGTCCCGGTCTCGGGGCCGGGACCCAGCCGTCCCGTCCCGGTCTCGGGGCCGGGACCCAGCCGTCCCGTCCCGGTCTCGGGGCCGGGACCCAGCCGTCCCGTCCCGGTCTCGGGGCCGGGACCCAGCCGTCCCGTCCCGGTCTCGGGGCCGGGACCCAGCCGTCCCGTCCCGGTCTCGGGGCCGGGACCCAGCCGTCCCGTCCCGGTCTCGGGGCCGGGACCCAGCCGTCCCGTCCCGGTCTCGGTCAATATGGCCCCACACGCACGCTGCCATTCATGTGAGAACAAATCGTTATAAAACTGGGAGTTGGGCTGTTTTATTCAAATCTGAAATTAATATTTTGATTTGTTTTATAAATAATGTGTTGGATTTTCTCTCACGAATCCTAAGAAAATTGTTACTCAATCTTCGCAATGACGTCACAGATGACAGTAATATTAAACGTATAATTCATATTTTAATAATGAATAATCCACAAAATACCTAAATTTAAGTATTAATTCGTAGTTAGTCTTAGAAGCTAAAAATCCTCAAGGTGGTAAATTATTAGAAGTATGTTTTAAGTAGTTAATTGTTACAATGGGAAATATTTCATAATTATAAGTGTAAAATGATCCAGTTATAAATAAATATGTATTATAAAGGGAGGAGTCACTCGTACTATCTTGGTGATTTTATTGTGTAAACATTATTGCACCCATTGGAAAATAATAATTCTGGAATATATACAATAAAAATTCTTAATATAAGATACACTTTGTAACAAGTACAAAAATTAAATTTTTTATAACATATAAATAAAAATACTGAGACATTCAGTTTTAGTAATGGTCATAAAGCTAACAATTCTCATTACTTTAAAAACAAATAGTATTTGTAATGACATATAATTTGTTATAATTACAAGTGAATATAGGAATACAGGGTAATGGTATCGAAGCAATGCAGGGTATTATTCAAGTGGCTGTTTGATATTGACATGTTTGTAGATACGATAGCATTCTTCGGGTTATACACCTTGAAACCCACTCTTGATATACTGACATCGGTTCCGTCGGGTATCTGTGCAGAGTTTCAGATTTTTTACGATTGCTTCATGTTGCGAGTGAACCCTGGCTCTCTTAAAATAGGCAAGTTAGCTAGCATCTACCCAGCGTCGTTTAAATAGTGTGACGTGGGAGTTAAAATTATAGTCCTGCAAGAGAAGACCTCGGGTGTCCAGGAGGGGCAACTATCTCCTTCCTCAGATCAAGCAGAATCGGCGTCTTCTGAACAAGTATATGTGAGTGGGGACGAGGACAGGTTGACTAGTTTAGCAGTTACCAGGGAGGATGTAATTAAACAAATAGTTAAACTCAAACCAAACAAATCCCCAGGGCCGGATGAAGTGTTTGCCAGGGTGCTTAAAGAATGCAAAGAGGAGCTTTGTGACCCACTGTCAACCATATTTAATAAATCAATAGAGTCAGGCAGAGTGCCAGAGTTTTGGAAAGTTGCTAATGTGATACCAGTTTTTAAGAAAGGAGATAGATCACTTGCGTCTAACTATCGACCAATTAGCCTAACGTCTATTGTGGGAAAGTTACTCGAATCTATAATAGCAAATAAAATTCGTCTTCATCTTGAAAAACATAAATTAATAATTGAGTCTCAACATGGTTTTATAAATGGCCGTTCATGTTTAACAAATTTGTTATCTTTTTATTCTAGCATTGTTGAGGCAGTTGATAGTGGTAAGGATTGCGATGTTGTATACCTTGACTTTAGCAAAGCTTTTGATACAGTGCCACATGAAAGACTGATTAAAAAGATAGTCTCATGGTATTGGGGGTGCTATATTAAGCTGGATTAGGGCATAGCTATACCAAAGGAAACAGAGTTAGTATAAATGGAATCAAGTCAGAGTGGGAAAATGTTGTAAGTGGAGTGCCTCAAGGCTCTGTCCTGGGACCTCTGTTGTTTATAATATATATAAATGATTTAGATTCAGGTTTGAGTAGCAACATTTGCAAATTTGCCGATGATACGAAAATCGGTAGGGAAATTAATTCGGAGGAGGACTCACTATCACTTCAAGTTGATCTAGATAGGGTTTTGAAATGGTCAAAGGATTGGCAGATGCAGTTTAATGCTGATAAATGTAAAGTTCTGAGGTTAGGTAATGATGATAGAGTTACAAGATACGAGTTAGATGGTGTTGAGATTGCGAAAGGGATCTGGGAGTTATGATTAGTAAGAATTTAAAACAAAAGGATCAATGCATAAATGTTCGTAATAAGGCAAATCGGACACTTGGATTTATTAATCGCAGCGTTAGTAACAAGACACCTGGTGTGGTTCTCAAGCTATATCTTGCTCTAGTTAGGCCCCATTTAGATTATGCAGTTCAGTTTTGGTCGCCATATTATAGAATGGATATAAATTCACTTGAACGTGTCCAGCGTAGGATGACTAAGTTAATTCCTCAAATTAGAAATCTTTCATATGAAGAAAGATTAACAAAGCTTAAGTTGCATTCACTGGAAAGGCGAAGAGTTAGGGGTGACATGATAGAGGTTTACAAGTGGGTGAATGGACATAACAAAGGGGATATTAATAGGGTATTAAAAGTATCAACACAAGACAGAACACGAAACAATGGGTATAAATTGGATAAGTTTAGATTTAGGAAAGACTTGGGTAAATACTGGTTCAGTAACAGGGTTGTTGATTTGTGGAACCAATTGCCGCGTAACGTGGTGGAGGTGGGGTCCCTCGATTGTTTCAAGCGCGGATTGGACAAGTATATGAGTGGGATTGGGTGGTTATAGAATAGGAGCTGCCTCGAATGGGCCAATAGGCCTTCTGCAGTTACCTTTGTTCTTATGTTCTTATGTACTTGTCCAACCCAGGCTTGAAACAATCGAGGGACCCCACCTCCAGCACGTTACGCGGTAATTGGTTCCACAAATCAACAACCCTGTTACTGAACCATTATATACCCAAGTCTTTCCTAAATCAAAACTTATCCAATTTATACCCATTGTTTCGTGTTCTGTCTTGTGTTGATACTTTTAATACCCTATTAATATCCCCTTTGTTATGTCCATTCACCCACTTGTAAACCTCTATCATGTCACCCCTAACTCTTCGCCTTTCCAGTGAATGCAACTTAAGCTTTGTTAATCTTTCTTCATATGAAAGATTTCTAATTTGAGGAATTAACTTAGTCATCCTACGCTGGACACGTTCAAGTGAATTTATATCCATTCTATAATATGGCGACCAAAACTGAACTGCATAATCTAAATGGGGCCTAACTAGAGCAAGATATAGCTTGAGAACCACACCATGTGTCTTGTTACTAATGCTGCGATTAATAAATCCAAGTGTCCGATTTGCCTTATTACGAACATTTATGAATTGATCCTTTTGTTTTAAATTCTTACTAATCATAACTCCCAGATCCCTTTCGCAATCCGACTTACCAATCTCAACACCATCTAGCTCGTATCTTGTAACTATCATTACCTAACCTCAGAACTTTACATTTATCAGCATTAAACTGCATCTGCCAATCCTTTGACCATTTCAAACCCCTATCTAGATCAACTTGAAGTGATAGCGAGTCCTCCTCCGAATTAATTTCCCTACCGATTTTCGTATCATCGGCAAATTTGCAAATGTTGCTACTCAAACCTGAATCTAAATCATTTATATATATTATAAACAACAGAGGTCCCAGGACAGAGCCTTGAGGCACACCACTTACAACATTTTCCCACTCTGACTTGATTCCATTTATACTAACTCTGTTTCCTTTGGTATAGCCATGCCCTAATCCAGCTTAATATAGCACCCCCAATACCATGAGACTATCTTTTTAATCAGTCTTTCATGTGGCACTGTATCAAACGCTTTGCTAAAGTCAAGGTACACATCATAATCCTTACCACTATCAACTGCCTCAACTATGCTAGAATAAAAAGATAACAAATTTGTTAAACAGGAACGGCCATTTATAAAACCATGTTGCGACTCGATTATTAATTTATGTTTTTCAAGATGAAGAATTTTATTTGCTATAATAGATTCGAGTAACTTTCCCACAATAGACGTTAGGCTAATTGGTCGATAGTTAGACGCAAGTGATCTATCTCCTTCCTTAAAAACTGGTATCACATTAGCAACTTTCCAAAACTCTGGCACTCTGCCTGACTCTATTGATTTATTAAGTATGGTTGACAGTGGGTCACAAAGCTCCTCTTTACATTCTTTAAGCACCCTGGCAAACACTTCATCCGGCCCTGGGGATTTGTTTGGTTTGAATTTTACTATTTGTTTAAGAACATCCTCCCTGGTAACTGCTAAACTCGTCAACCTGTCCTCGTCCCCACCCACATAGACTTGTTCGGCTGAAGGCATACTAAGTTCCTCTTTAGTAAATACAGATGCAAAATATTTATTAAAAATACTACTCATCTCTTCATCACTATCTGTTATTTGACCTGTCTCAGTTTTTAATGGACCTATCCTTTCCCTAGTCTTAGTACGATATAACTGAAAAAACCCTTTAGGATTTGTCCTTGCTTGCCCTGCTATGCGAACTTCATAGTTTCTTTTTGCTTTCCTTATCTCTCTTTTAACATTTCTAACCAGTTGTACGAATTCCTGTTCTAAAGTGACCTCCCCATTTTTAATCCTTTTGTACCAAGCTCTCTTTTTACCTATAAGGTTCTTCAAATTCTTTGTTATCCACTTTGGGTCATTAGTATTCGATCTATTCAATTTGTATGGTATACAACGTTCCTGTGCTTTGTTTAGAATATTCTTAAATAAGTTATATATTGAAACCACATCGAAATCCCCATTTAAGTCACCTATCGCTGGGTTCATGTCTTGCTCCAAGACCGGCCCACACCCCATACCCAAGACTTTCCAATCAATTTGACTCAAAAAATTTCTTAGGCTATTAAAATCAGCTTTTCGAAAATCTGGCACTTTAACAGAATTTTCTCCTACTGGTATATTCCATTCTATGCTAAATCTGATTTCTTTGTGATCACTGTTCCCTAGCTCACTCCCTATTTCGATGTCATTAATTTGTTTCCCTGTTAGTTAACACTAAATCTAAAATATTATTTTCCCGTGATGGTTCCTTAATGTGTTGCGTAAGAAAGCAATCGTCAATTAATTCTAGAAAATCTTCTGCTTCACTATTCCCTGTTTTGTTCCACCAGTTTATTCCGCTAAAATTAAAGTCACCCATGACATAAATACTGTTAGATCTAGATGCTCTAGATATTTCATCCCATAGATGCTTTGCTTACATTCTGTCTAAATTTGGTGGCCTATATATAACTCCTATTATAATATTAGCTTTTTCGTTTAATTCTATCCAAATAGTTTCTGCGTTTGGCTCAGTTTTGATTCCCTCTTTGAGACTACATTTCAAATTGTCCCTAACATATATGGCTACTCCACCTCCTCGTCTAATATGTGTGAAATAGTTTAAATCCATTTATTTGATATTCAGCTAATAGTTCTCTATTTTCTACATTCATCCATGTTTCGGTAAGTGCAATAATATCTCTCTTTTCTGTGCAGACAAGAGCATTTAATTCGTTAATTTTATTTCTTAGACTTCTACTGTTAGTGTAATATACCCTAAGTGAATTGTTATTTTGAGGCCCTTCTCTTTCCCTGATCATTTTGCCAATTCCTTTCTCCCACAAACACATACTTTTATTACCTCCTTCCTCCAAATCAATTCCCATACCTCTATCTACTAACAGTTTAAACCCAAACAAACACCTCTAACCACTTCTTCCAAAGAGTTCGCAACAGCAACAACCCCAGCTCTCGATAGATGCATCCCATCACGAGCATACATTTCATTTCTTCCATTGAAGTGTTCCCAGTTGTCTATGAAAGATATTGCATTTGATTTGCAATATCTTTCCAGCCGGCTATTGACACCAAGTGCCCTCGATATCCATTCATTTCCCACTCCCTTTCTTGGAAGAATGCCACATATGATCGGGATTCCTCCCTTGCTCCTAACTAATTCTATGGCTGTTTTATACCTCTGAATCAGTTCCTCACTCCTAACTCGACCAACATCATTTCCTCCCACGCTAATGCAAATAATGGGATTGTTCCCATTTCCAGCCATAATATCATTCATGTTGTTTATAATATCACCAATGCCAGCTCCGGGATAGCAAACCCTTAACCTGTTCCCCCTATCTCTAGCACAAAACGTTCTATCCAAATACCTTATCTGGGAATCTCCCACAACTAAGGTTTGGTTAGGTACTTCCTTTACTCTGAGGGGCCTGCGCTTCCTTGCTCTTCGTTGCTTTCCCTTTTGCGCGATCCGCAGTCTCACCACAGCACTCGTCCTCCAAAACGTCAAATGAATTAGAAGTTGCTATGGCGTTTGAAGGCGGCTTTATCAAAGTCTTCTTAAGGCCCCTGTCTTTCACAACTCTCCAAGACGAGGTCCCTTTACTACTGGTCTCCTCCTTCGTTACTTCTCGTTGTTCTTTCAGCTGACGCACCTCCTCCCGCAGAGAGTCCAAATCTGTCCTCAGGGCTCCCACTAGAGTCACCAGGTCCTTCACTACACTAGTCACCAGGTCCTTCACTACCCTAGAGTCACCAGGTGACCTGGTGAAGGATTGTGAAGCTCCTCTTTACATTCTTTAAACACCCAGGCAAGCACTTTGTCCGGCCCTGGGGATTTGTTTGGATTGAGTTGCACAGTTTGTTTAATAGCATCATTCCTGATAACTGTTAAGCTAGTCAACCTTTCCTCGTCCCCACCTACATGGGGAGGAGGACTTGTTGGGCTGAAGGCATAGTTAAATTGTTTTTCAATAAATAGATATAATTATTAAAAATACTACTCGTCTCCTCGTCATTATCCGTTATGACCTCTCACGGTTTTTAATTGACCAATCCTTCCCTAACCTTTGTTCTATATAACTGGAAAAAAAATTCTGGATTTTCCTTTGCTTGCCTTGCTATACGAACATCAGTTTCTTGTTTTGCCCTCCTTATATCTTTTTTTAACATTTCTAACCAGTTGTACGAATTCAGGCTCACCACAGCACACATCACAGTGCTGTGGTGAGCCTGCAGTTCGTTCGAAAGGGACAGCAACGAAGAGCAGGTCCTACAAAGTGCTCAGAAAGTAAAGGAAGTGCTTTAGAGAATTTTGGTTGTGGGATGTTGTTGTTGTTAAAGATTTAGCTATTCAGAACAGTGTGTCCATGTAGCACGGGCTATGGTGAGCCCGTAATTGAGTTTGGTTATACATGATAACCTTTTTCCTGTGATATTTAGGTCTAAGTTTAAAATGGAGGAGAGGACTTCTCCTTTTTCCCTGCTTATTTGTCGCTTCTGTTTTTATTGCACTTGTTTAATCTTGTTTTATTAACATAATCTTGGTGGCTGATGTAGATGCAGAATGCTCCCTAATGAGTCCCATTCCTCAACAGCTTTTCTAATCATTGTAGTCGTGGTGGAATGTGCATCTAATGCAGCTACTGTCGTTGGATTAATGTTGAGTTTGATGCTCAGGGGTTCAGTAGCTTCACATTCCAGTAAGTAGTGCAATAGCGGCGCCTCTGCCTCAGTTTCACAGATGTGACACTCTTTAACTATTGGGTTCATTACCTCCCAGCAGCACTTGTACCAAAGTCCGAGTCTGTGTATGGCTACTGCAATGTCTCTGGATATCTTTTTGCCAGGCTTGAAAGAGGAGTAACCAGTTGGCTTGTTCATACCATATCGCAGTGGATCTTCCTTCCACTACTTTGGCTCTGTGGCGACTTTTGATAGTAGAGAATATTTTCTTCTTGATTTGCTCCTTTATCTGTGAGAAACTTGGAGGTATTTGAACCTGTACAACAGGCAGAGCAGTGGCAGTTTTTGCTAGTGAGTCTGCCTTTTCATTCCCCTCTATGCCAATGTGACTTGGTATCCAATTTAGGGTGATTGACAGCCCTCGTTTATGGGCATCTTTTCCTATATGTTGAACTTCTGTGAGGAGTTGTATATTATCTCTGTGCTGACTGGATAACAATGCCTGGAACGAAGATTTAGTCTGTATGAATGATTACATCATGTAAATTATTCTCAATTGTATAGTTTAATGCCTCTTTCAGGGCATATAATTCTGTTTGCAATGTTGAGCACCCACTATTCATGCTCCAGTAAGCTTCATGGTTGGTAGTGTAAACTGCTGCCCCAGCAGAACCTTTTTCTTGATCAACTGATCCGTCTGTGAAGATGTGAGTCGTTGTGGGTCTAGAGAGTTTCCATTTGTTGCTCTATTACTTCCTTGAGCCTCTGCGGGTCACATGCTGATTTTTTAACTGGTAATCTTTCAATGATTATCTTTGGAGTCGATTCTTCCCATGGAGGAGGCTGTCGAAAGTGTTGATATGGTCTATCTTCCCCTTTGTTTTTAATGGTCAATTTCATGTCCATTTTCTCTAAAATCTTGACCACATTATCCATCCATGAGCGTGTTCTATACTGTAGGTTTTTCTGAAAGGATCTCTGTATGCTGTCTTTGATTGACAGCCTGGCGGTTGTTCCAGTAAGTTTTCCTATTATGGTGGCTATCCTTTGTTTCATCCTGTTTTCTAATGCTGGTAAATTTGTTTCCATTCTAAGGTTCTCTCTACGCGTCCATATAGGTGCTCCCAGCATTGTTCTCAGAGCATCATTTTGAGACACTTCCAGTTTCTCCCATTGGTTATCACTGAGGGATGTAGGAGCAGGAGCAGCGTAGTCGATGAGTGACCTAACTGCTTGAACGTAGTACATTTTGAGTACTGGTAGAGATGCACCCTCTCTAAGACTGGTCAGAGAGCTCAAAGCTGAGTTTCTGGCTTTACAGCGTTGCCGAAGATATTCAATTTCTTGAGTGAATTTCAACTGGTTGTCTATTATGACTCCTAGGTATTGAAAAGAGGTAACCCACTCAATTTCTTGTCCTTGTATTGCCAGTCTGATGTCTTGAGTTCTCATTTTAACGGTCATTGCTTTTGTTTTATTGCTGTTTATTTTCACTGCTATGCGTTCCGCTTCCTAGCTGATAATATCCAGGCATTTTTGTGCATGGTTCCTTGCACCTTTGCCATTGATGATGACCACAAAGTCGTCTGCATAGTTAAGAAGTTTGGCTTTTGGTAGCTTGAGCTTCATGAATTGTTCCATGAGACAGTTGAAGAGGAAGGGGCTTAGTATTCCTCCCTGCGGAGTTCCATTTTCCAGCCTCTTTGAGGTCGATGTTTTTCCTTGGAATTTGACTTTAGCTTCTCGGTTAAGCAGGCTTCCTTTGGCAAAAGCAAGAGCGTGTCCTTTGATTTCCTTATCCACAAGGCAGCACAGTGTATCTGGAGCACTGGCTAACTCGAAGGCTTTTTCAAGGTCTAGAAAAATAAGGATTCCAGGTTTGTCATTGATTTGATCCAGGAGGGAGGTAAGGCATTCTGTGGTTCCAACACCTTTTCTATAAGCAAACATATTTTGGTGCAGTGGATTGGCTTTCCATTCAATTCGATTAAGGGCCATTCTTTCTGCAGTTTTGGCCAGACAGCTTGTTAATGAGATGGGTCTTGGATTTCCTGGGTCTTTAGGTTTTGGAATGGGAGTTATAATTGCACTGTTCCAAGAGTGGTCGGGTTCTTGTCACCCATACTCTGTTAAGGAAATCAAGAAGGCTTCTTCACCCTTTTCTCCTAGCTTGGCTAGCATGTTGTAAGTGATTTTGTCCTCTCCTGGAGCTGTATTTTTAGTTTTCTTTGTAGCACTAATGAGTTCTTTTAGATTGAAAGATTGGTCTAGTTCGTCAGGTAAGGCTAAAGCATCATCTATTTTTTTTCCATCTTGCTGCTTGAAGTCTTTGTTGGTGAGTCAGAGTTGCTTGAGGAAGTTGAGTGGAACTGGCTCTTGAAGCAAATAGATTTGCTAGCCTTTCTGCTTCTTGCTCTGGATGAACATGGTGCGGCGGAGCAGGAGGCGATTTTCCTTTGGCCTTGTTGATCTGCCTCCAGATGTCGCCCAAGGACGTATGCTGATTTAAATTGGCACACCACTCGAGCCATTTTTCTGATTTTTGCTGTTTCTTCGTGCACATGATCTCGGACAGCTCTAAGACGTCCTAGATTAGCTTCGGTTCTATCTCTTCTGAAATTCTTTCGTGCACGATTTAGTCTGTTATGTAGCTCTTTGATCCTATCACAGTAATACCAATGGTCCTTGTGTTGTTGGGTAATTGTTTTCCTCTTGGGGATGGCGTGATTTGCTGCTCTATGTATTGCATTTACTAAATCTTTTTCCATTTCTTCGGTGTTGTCAGGAGGAGTGTAGTTTTGGTGCCAAGTTTCGAGAGCTTCCTGAAACTTCGTCCAATCTGCTTTGATAAAGTCCCATCCAGGCTCGGGAGCTGGAGGTCTAGGAGGTAGTGCTATATTAATAACTGTGTTTGTAGCAAAGTGGTCACTGGTCAGAACATGATCCACTGACCAATGACACAACTCATAAATACTGGTGGAAACAAACGTGAGATCAAACTTTCCCCCACCAGTGTGGGTTGGTTCCGTCGAATTAAGCAGATTGACTTCAGGCACTTCATCCAAAAGGTGTTCAATATGTCTTCCGTTGGCGTCGGTTCTTGGTGAATCAAGAAGTAATTCACTATGAGCGTTGAAGTCACCAGAGATGATAGGTGGTGTTGTCACTGCTATTTCAAAGATTGTTGAGAGATCCATGTCATGTTCTCTCTGGCTCTTGTATACATTGAAAATGGACAGCGTTGAGTTCCTCATAGTTAGCTTAATTCCCATAATTTCGACGTTCTCGCCACAGTTGGGCAGGTCTGTGATTGCCGTGGCATTGATATTTCTTAGTAGAATTGAAATGCCTCTGGTGCCACCTTGTGCCATAGGGCAGTGGAATCCTTGATATCCTGGGATATTGATAAATCTGCCAGTCCTGGTGAGTGTTTCTTGGAGGTGAACAATATCAATGCTATCCTTGAGAAGCACTGCTCTGAGTGTTTGTGCTTTGCTTTTGAGTCCTTGAATATTCCACTGTATAATTTTGAGATTGTCCATTTTTCCGTTTATAGTGGAATCATTGAGTCCATGGTTTTTATAGTACTGGTTTTCCCGACCGTTTGTCTTCTTGGCTGGAGGGGTGACTTCCTTCTTGGCGGGTGAGGAGACTCCTGGTTGGGCCGAAGCGCCATTGCTACATCCAGCCACTGGGGCACCCGATGATGCTGGGATCATCATTCCTGCCTGGGAGGTCCCGGAGGCAACGGCAGGCATGTTCTCTCAGCAACAGAATGGATCGGGGCGGCAGTCTCCCAGTGGAGCAGCGCCCCCTTGCCCCCTCCAGTTGTTGGAGGCCCCGTCCTTGCCCAGACCAGAAGGACTCGGCGCGCCAGACTGTTGCTGATCTTCATTTATTCGGACTTGCCGAGGGGTGTACCACTGGCTTTTTACCGAGGGTCTGGTCGATTGGGGTCTCGAAGTTGTTACTTTGGGTTGCTGGGTTGATCCGAAAGCTAGTATTCTTTTTACCCTTTCTGGGCATCGTTTGTTCCAGGCGTGATGTGTATCCCCGCAGTTCGGGCATTTTGCTTTCGTTTGTCTGCCTGCTTTGTGCAGATTCTTGCATATGTCGGTATTGTGGAGCTCGCTACATACACCACATCGTTCCGGGCCTCTGCAGCCATCTTTGTGGTGGCCGAAGCGCTGACATCTGTAACAGCGCATGGGTTCTGGGTTGTACAGTCTCAGCCTGAATTGACCATAGATGCCAACACTCAGTGTTGGTGCGAGGTCCTTTTATTGTTACAAGAACCTGTCTTGTTTCGTTATTGTTGTGCTGGCATCTTTCCGCCGTTGTGACATTTGGGCATTCTAGGAGTCTGTTTGCATGAACTTCGACCGGGAAATTTTGAACTATCATTTTGGTGATTCTTCTGGTTTCAGTTCCACTAGGTGTTCTGTGTTCCTGAGGTTTGTGATTATATCCGGATTAGCTGTGGATATGTTATATCTACCTCTAATGTCGGGCTTGGCTCTAAGATCTGATCCTGGATTATTCTTTTCCAGTGCGGCAATGAAAGCATAAGTGGGACCATCCACTGGTTTTTTGGTCTTGAATATGGTCCTTGGCATTGGTTTGGGTGCTGCTCTTGAGTTTTGATTTGCTTCTAGTTTGGTTTCTTTGGACGTTTCTTCGGTTCTTCTTCGTTTGTTAGCCTTTCCGTTGCCTACAAGTTGCCACGGTGCTTCGTTTAGGGTTGGGTCGTCTTCAGCAATTTTCCTTGCTCTTGCTAATATATCGCTGTGTCCTTCTGACGTTAATAATTCAAGAAGGATGGTTAGGAAAGTCATATCCTGGGGCGACATGGTTACACTGTACTAAAAGAGTAACTGAGGGAGTGACTGTAACTGTGTACTGCTACACTCAGCGACTGAAGTGTGGTTGTGGGAGATTCCCAGGTGTGGTATTTGGATAGAAATTTTTGTGCCAGAGATAGGGGAACCACGTTATAAGTCTGCAATCTGGGAGCTGGAATTGGTGATATTGTCGGCAACATGAATGATATTATGGCTGGAAATGGGAACAAACCCATTATTTGTATTAGTGCAGGTGGAAATGATGTTGGACGAGTTAGGAGTGAGGAAATGATAGAGGTTTAAGACAGCCATACGAGCAACGGAGGAATCCCGATCATATGTCATTCCTCCAAATAAGGGAGTTGGAAATGAATGGTTGTCGAGGGCACTTGGTGTCAGTTACCGACTAGAAAAATATTGCAAATCAAATGCAATATCTTTCATAGATAACTAGGAACACTTCTATGAAAGAAAGGAAATGTATGCTCGGGATGGGGTGCATCTATTGAGGGCTGGGGTTGTTGTTGGGAACTCGTCGGAGGCTTTTGTTTAGGATTGGGTTTAAACTGTAAGTAGATAGTGGTATGGGATATGATATGGATAAAGGAGGTAATAAAAGTACGTGTTTGTGGGGAAAACAAATTGGTAAAAATGATCAGGAAAAGAGAATTCTTTTTTTTATTATTTTGAATATATTGGTTATTATGATGCCCTTAAGGGCCTCATAATAACCAAATGCACTTATCGTATATTACACTAACAGTAGAAGTCTAAGAAACAAAATAATCGATTTAAATGCTCTTGTCTGCACAAAAAATAGATATTGTGAGTTTACAATATCTACAAGTCAAGTTTTATCGACTTGAGTTTAAGCAGGTTTACCGTGCATATATATGAGGCTCGTGTTCTCTGGTAATGTGAAGGGTCAATGAAATTTAATTCAGATCTCTTAGCCATGACTAGTGTCGTTGGGAGGTTGAATTCCGTCGCAGATATAGTTCCGACACTGTGTGTGTGTGTGTGTGTGTGTGTGTGTGTGTGTGTGTGTGTGTGTGTGTGTGTGTGTGTGTCTAAAGCTATGATGAGCATAAAAAGTTGAGAGGGTAGTGTTTAAGTATAAATATATGTTTTTGAGAAAGAGGACTTATGATACGCACAACCGTGGTAATCAATAAGCAGTACGTTTGAGTTGTGCACAAAATAATTTGAACAAACTAAAAAAAATAATTTGTTGGCAATCAGTAATAACATTGATACGAGGTCTTGAACTAGATACTGAAAGGGGAAACAACAAAAGGAATGATATTGAAAAGAAACTGAACTGCAGTTGTAAAGAATTTGAAAGCTGATTAATATATATATTTTGTGAAGCGATGCTGATGGAAACAGTAAGTAAACTTTATTTGAAAAAGAACACAAGACTGATAAGCATGACAGTGAAATCGGTAAAAATAAGAAGCAATGATGTTCATAAAACATAACCACGACCGTAATAATTCACTGTGAACTCTCTTAAAACTGTGCACTCTGAGAAATCTTGTCACCACTAGTCCAGTAGTTCGTGAACTAGTGGTACACCTTTGTTTAAGAACATAAGAACAAAGGTAACTGCAGAAGGCCTATTGGCCAATACGAGGCAGCTCCTATCTATAACCACCCAATCCCACTCATATACTTGTCCAACCTGCGCTTGAAACAATCGAGGGACCCCACCTCCACAATGTTACGCGGCAATTGATTCCACAAATCAACAAACCTGTTACTGAACCAGTATTTACCCAAGTCTTTCCTAAATCTAAACTTATCCAATTTATACCCATTGTTTCGTGTTCTGTCTTGTGTTGATACTTTTAATACCCTATTAATATCTCCTTATGTCCATTCATCCACTTGTAAACCTCTATCATGTCACCCCTAACTCTTCGCCTTTCCAGTGAATGCAATTTAAGCTTTGTTAATCTTTCTTCATATGAAAGTTTGAGTTCTTATGACCAACCCTGCAGCTGCCTGCATACCCGAGGCGGCATCCTGAAGGTACGTCTCTGGCCAGATCCCGATCAAATGCAGCAGTTCCAGCCGCAGGTCCGGGTTGGGGCAGGCTTCATGGTCGCAGAACATGGCGAGTACCCAGGATTTCAAGGCAGTAGACTCGAGTGAGGCAAAATTAAAGTTGTTTGTCGCCCAGGTATTTGCTAGATCAATAATTTTCCAGATAACTTCCTCCCATTGCCCTGTTATCCTAACCAACATCGTCATATGCGTGGAGAGAGTTAAGATCCATAAAACTCCAAGCTGGATTTTACTGTCAAATAAACTCACTGAACCTCTCTCATTCGTAATAAAATAGTGAAGATTTTCCTCTGACAATTTTACTGCTCTTAGAATTTCGTATGGATCATTTAATGAAGGGAAGTTCCAAACAATAGATATGAGAAATTGTGGGAGTTTTGGAAAAGAAATATCGCGATCCATGGGAGAATATTTGAAAACTGCAGTGGGGTTTGGGGAAAATGTGACCCACCGCCGCTTTCAGTAATTGGCAGATTTTTCGTATAAAAAGTCGGAATTTCAAACTGCGAATAGGTGCAGAGAGCCAGAATTTGGTTCCAAAATATGACTCGGGTATCAAATTTGGGATGTTTGGGATATTTTGAAAACTGCAGGGGGGGCTTGGGCAAAATGTGACTCGCCGCCGCTTACAGTAATTGGCATATTTTTGGTATAAAAAGTCGGAATTTCAAACTGCGAATAGGTGCAGAGAGCCAGAATTTGGGTCCAAAATATGGTTCATGTATCGAATACAACAATAAAAAAAAAGATGACTAAGTTAATTCCCCAAATTAGAAATCTTTCATATGAAGAAAGAATAACAAAGCTTAAATTGCATTCACTGGAAAGGCGAAGAGTTAGGGGTGACATGATAGAGGTTTACAAGTGGATGAATGGACATAACAGGGGGGATATTAATAGGGTATTAAAAATATCAACACAAGACAAAACACGAAACAATGGGTATAAATTGGATAAGTTTAGATTTAGGAAAGACTTGGGTAAATACTGGTTCAGTAACAGGGTTGTTGATTTGTGGAACCAATTGTTTCTTTTGGAATAACCATGTACTAATCCAACTTAATATAGCACCTCCAATACCATGAGCCTCTATTTTTTTTTAATCGGTCTTTCATGTGGCACTGTATCAAAAGCTTTGCTAAAGTCAAGGTACACATCACAATCCTTACCACTATCAACTGCCTCAACTATGCTAGAATAAAAAGATAACAAATTTGTTAAACAGGAACGGCCATTTATAAAACTATGTTGCGACTCTATTATTAATTTGTTTTTCAAGATGAAGACGAATTTTATTTGCTATTAGAGATTCGAGTAACTTTCCCACAATAGACGTTAGGCTAATTGGTCGATAGTTACACGCAAGTGATCTATCTCCTTTCTTAAAAGCTGGTATCACATTAGCAACTTTCCAAAACTCTGGCACTCTGCCTGACTCTATTGATTTATTAAATATGGTTGACAGTGGGTCACAAAGCTCATCTTTGCATTCTTTAAGCACCCTGGCAAACACTTCATCCGGCCCAGGGG
>NC_091161.1:31466537-31468896 GCF_040958095.1 Procambarus clarkii | reverse complement strand
CCAATTTCTATTTTTGCCCCATGTTGGGTCATATGCCCATGTTGAGAAACACTGGTTTGAATCGATTAAAACACACAGTAAATGTAAAAAAAAATCTACTTGACTTATTCATCAAACGATGAATAAGCGAGTTTGTATATATTAGTCAAGATGTGTTTAAGAAAGAATGAAGGACACTGCAGAGGCCAATTGGCCCATATGAGTGTAATACATAATACCAGCGAAAATGTACGATCCCTGTTCGTCGAAATCTTACAGCACTCAAACAGACTTTAACTCCATATACTTCCGCACATTTTCCACAGAACTTGGTGGCACTGCAGCCAAGCCCATGGCAGCCCTCACTCGCTTACCCCACCATCCGACTAACCCCCTCACCCGGTGCACTTACTGGCTACTGGGACACATGGCAACGCCTGGCAAGCTGGCTAGCACTACTGGCCATGTGGCTTGAAACCCATATCAGAATCATCTGACTGTGTGTTCGTCGTAATACTGCCAGTGTAGCCATATAATTCCTGACAGGGACGTCCCTTGGTTTGGTTGGCTAATGGTTTTGATCCAATTCTCTTTTGGGTATCACAGTAATAAGTCAACCTCGATGTTTGCACGGAAAAGTGCTTTATAATATAAATTTAATAATACGGTCTGACTTATTCTTGTGTTTTAGACACAGAATTTGAAGCCTATCGTAAGTGTCAGACAGCGTATGGCGTTTCCTATGTTTAATATGAATTCACGTTCATCATCAATGGAGAAAACCTAAGTGTGTTATTTGTATCAAAGTAAGTAAGTAATTATCAAGAGAAGGCACCAAACCGGGAAGGCTATGTAGCACCATCAAATGCGCAGAATAATCAAAGGGCGCTAAATATCACCAAGGATGCCAATACGAGAACAAAACGCACAAGGCGAACGACATCAAAAGTATCCGAGTCACCAAGAATTCTATTGAGGGACAAGTGACCGCGAGGGGCGATTGGAAAGCAAGACACACGCTCGTCTGGAAGTCAGGACATTCAAGAAGGACATGCACAACCGTAAGAGGAACAATGCAACTAGGACAATAAGGAGCAGGGCGGCGCTCCATCAAGTGACCATGGGTTAAGTGAGTATGGCCAATACGCAACCTCGCCAGAGCTGTTTCCCACTGCCGGTTACGGTGGAAGGAGGACGGCCACGAGGAAACAACATTTAAGAGCACGTAGCTTGTTACCAGTAACAGACGACCAAGAAGTCTGCCAACGGGTAAGGACGGAGGAATGGATAACCGGGTAAAAGTCGGAATACGGAATACCTTTACGAGAGATGGGACAAGAGCGGACAGCTTCCTTGGCGGCAGCATCTGCACGCTCATTTAAAGACACACCAATATGGCTGGGAACCCAACAAAACTCAACCGACTTAAATTTACTGTGAACAAGAAACAGCCAATGCTGGATCTCGACAACTATTGGATGAACTGGATTAAAGGACCCGTTCTACAGTTCTACGGGTGCAAGAGTATGCCTCCTCAAGCACCCGGGCGTCAAAATAGAAGAAGTCCAAAGAAATAATCCAAAACAAGCAAAAGGTCGGCAGGAAACGACAAGCAGATAGGAGAAGAGGGGGGAGAAAAACGAAATATAAGGAAAAGGAAAAGCGATCCGGCACAATTAGAGAAGACAGCAGCAGGAGTGCAAGGCTAGAAAAGGACAGAGGACTGTCCCAAGGAGCATCACACTCCGGCAGCCACCCACTATGCCCCCCTCACGGCATCAACGAGCTGAGCGGGGAGGGGGTCGAAGACTTAAAACAATTGATGTTAATGGAAAAATTCTTGGAGATGGTGACTCCAGACACCAGGTTTAAGGTTCAAGAAGCAGGAATAAAAAAACTCTTAGAAGCAGCGAACAAAGATGTAATTACGGAAGCTTACAGAAGTCTCCAGGAACAAAGAAAAAGGTCACGCAAAGTTGCAGGGTAGTAAAAGAGAGTATACGTGGAACAGTGGAGATGGTCGTGGATATACGGGCAAGCCTATAACCAGACAAAGTCAGGGGTATGTGGAATTTTCTCCGTCGGGAGGTGACGCATTAGAGGTTCAGGCTAGCGCACCCTCGGGTCAGGGAGGAAATACAACATCGTCTAGAAATCGAGGTACAGGACAATGGAGACGTGGCGAATCCTATTATAATGGACAACGTAGTTCGAGAGGACGAGGATTCCCTTCTCAGGTAATATGCTACACATGTAACAAGCCTGGACACTTCAGTAGAGCGCGTAGGCAAGGCAGGAGAGTGGTGTCCCTCACAGTAAGTAAATACAGTCGTCTGTATAAGAGTTTAAAAGAGGAATTGCCCCAGGTGATGACGTTCAT
>NC_091161.1:31316537-31459037 GCF_040958095.1 Procambarus clarkii | reverse complement strand
ACGCTGTTACAACCCTGGGTTCTTACTTGGAAACCAGAGGTCAAATTGAGCTCTAAATAATTACTATACATTAATTGATAGAATTGGATCATGTGAGAAGGATATTTAATTAACAATAACATTTACATTCATGGAGCCTGAATTCCTAGGTGCGCCTTTGGTTCCGTCTTCCTTTCCAGACTTAAGATGAATCTTGTTTCTCACAGAGCATTCAGACTCTGAGATTGTTGATTATTAAATATAATATTTAACTAGTTATCAGCTATTCTTAGAACTGTTTAAGTAACTAATAATGAATGTCGGTGAGGACTTATAATGTTTATGGCTGTATGATCAGCTAGGCTCGCTTCCCGGCAGCATATTTATGAGAGCGGAGGGGGCTGTGTTCGGTCTGTCTGGCTGTTGTGTTCACTTCTACCCTCGTGGGCTCCGATCGCCTCCCTTATCTTAGAGAATCAAGGTTGAATAAGGTAAGTATAATACCGAGAGTCCATGTCCTGGCAAATTTGTCTAGTTAATATTCTGGTGTAGTCTAAGCTAGTGCTTTTATCACTAAGATTACTCTAGGCTGTTTTAGTGAAACCAAGTGTGCTCAAGTGATACCAGGCTACCTAGAGCCATTACTAGTGTCCTTCCAAGTAGTCTTTACCCTAGTTGCAATTGTAAACCTTGCATCCTGTCTATGTGGACTAAGGCATTTAACGTGAGGTAGAGTGGTAAAGAAAATTATTGTATTAATGTATATGGGGGTTATTAGAGGGTTTAATAAACAAGTTAGTTTATAAGAAGTATCAATTCATCCTGTTGAAGTCGTGTAGACGATTAGCTACTAGACAGCAGACCTGTAATTTAGAACAGAATCATTAATAGGAACCTTAGTTCCTTGGGGGCCAGGCCTATCTATCCCACTATTTTTGATACATCATGACTATTGGCCCTTCTCAATACAACCACATACCCTCCATAATATACGCATTTCCATATGTTGACGTAGTGTCGGTGACGTGGTTGATTTGAGAAGAGTGTACACGAAGTATTTTCAGGTTAGTTCATTGTTGTTGTTGACCCGTCCAGTGGGTCGAGACTGTCTATACACCTGTCAGGTGGTGGATCAAGGAGACCTGCTGCAAAGTGGTGTTTGTCAGATTTGAAGTGACACTCTTGGTTTAATATAAAGTGTGGGGTTGTGTATTAGTAAGTTATTGAATAAAGTGTTATTTTGTTTACACAGGTCTGTATGTCATTCCCTCATTCTGCAGTAATGCCCCCATTTATTACCTTACTAACAATTGTCCTGAAGAGGCACTTTGAGCGGGTTCAGGCTCCAGCCCCTATTCCCGATCACTGAATATCAAATTCGATGTGAGGACCCGTCCTCTACCTGCTTCATCGCTGCAAGCTAGTTGCAGAGAGAACGACCCAGTGAGAGAAGGCCTTCTGGTGCATCGTGGAGGGGAAGACCACTTTGGTCTTTATCATTCTCCTATACTACAGGATCTTTGGCGGTTGTTCTCGCCTCTCCCCCCTTTCGGATTGGTCATTCGACGCATCTGGCCTCCCTGCATGAAGTCTGGGTGTGTGGTTACAGTCGACCCAAAAGGATATTCTCAGATCTGGCACACCCATTTGGGGCTAAGGCACTTAACAGTATTGCGGTTGGTGGTGGTGTCGTTGATCCTCCTTTATGGACAACCCAACCCACAAGCACTCGGTAGAGTGCTTATACTTTACCAGATCACCACCCTGGGCGCTTCTGGCTCTTGGAGAGGGGCTCAACGTCACTGTTACGGACCCGAGCCCAGCATCCGAGCACGGAGCAGTGACGACCGCGCCATCTGTGGGTCAGCTCCCGAAACCCCCTCCAAATGGACGGGGCCATCTAGTGAGGACGAGATATACTGGCCACGAGGGCTAGTTTCCCGTCCTGATCAGCTCATAACACAGCCGCTGCTGACCCCTGGTGAGGTGGAGCTTAGACAGCAACGCCATCTATGGAGTGGATAGGTGGGCGTTTGTGTCTAAGCCTGTAAGTGAGGTGCCCTAGAGTGTCCCTAGTACTGATGACGTGTCTGATTACAGAGTCGACCTGGGACTGCTGTAATGGAAGTTGGATCAGTCTACCCAAGGCAGCCGTCTTGTCTCCAAGTATTTGCTGCAGCAGCTGTGAGTCACCCCCCGGATGAACACTGAGGTGTTAGCCTGCCTGTGACGTGGCAGCTGAGGGATTGTCGTACCCGGGACTGACTGGTGGAGACGCTTAACCACTGGGGTGTTGTGGTGAGGAGAGTGATCTGTGGGATCACACGAGGCTCCTGACTAGGGCTCGCTACCCTAGTATCAGGTCGTGGAGTGGCCTAACCAGCGTTGCTGATTGGAACCTGCCAGCTACAGGCTGGATTTGTGGTTGACAGCCTCCACGACGGTGCCCCCAGTGGAACTGTGATTTGGCTGGCCTGTGGCCAGGGTAGACTCAAGAGAATCGAAGGATTCGTCGTGAGGCCACAAGAGGACCAAGACCTTAGCATCGTCGAGCACCGTGGAACACACTGCGTCTTCAGAAGAAGACTACATTGTATATAATAGTGTTTATACCTCCCCCGTGTGATAAGATATATAGTATTTATGGTGATGGTGACAATTATATTATTAAGTTTTTGCCTTTGTCTCCCTTTCCCTTTAATTTATTTGCATTACGGATCACATCCCTTGAAAGCCACTACTAGCTTGGGGCCGGATACCCTACCTCTAACATCATCAGAGAAAGAACCCGGTTGCGACCCGAGAGAGCCGTAACAGTCACACTTTTAGGGGATGTGGCTCCAATACTTAGCCTCGTTGTCACGTGCACACACCCACTCGAGCCGCTGTGACTCCCCACTCTCTCCTTATGTGATATGATCTCAATCCCCTTTGACTTATTAGTTTTCTGTTCTACCCTGTCCACAGCTGTGGTTCTTGGTTCTCTCTCTCTCTCACCTTTTTTCCTACTTCCTGGGAAGCCTCACTAGGACAAGGGCAAACACCAGCAAATTTGAATGCATTTACTGGACAAAGCACATACACAATACATACACATAAAATAATAGTAATAATAAATCCTACACTATACTATTTCAGTCAGGTTGCACTCCAACACCATCAGAACTCTATCATCTACTTATCAAGTGGCATCCTATCTTCTGATTCACCACCTAATACTACCAACCTCAAGTAGGTCAAGTCTTATAACACAATGTTGCACTATCAGCAAGAGAATATACATGTCTATTAACATGTACAAGGAAAACCAGCGTATGAATTCAATAACATAAATATTAGTATAAATGTTCCTTGATATACAACAATGATCAATCGATCACCCTATCAATCCTAGAACACACATGTATGTCTCTGCAGGTAATCCAGCCTACGACTGTAACTACTTCAGTATAAGTACTCCTTGGCACAAAAATGGCAAACACTCACTCACCTTTCACTGCGTCATGCACGCTAATGACAACCAAACACTACCAACTCCCTACAAGTAATCAACCAGAACTTCCCGTCCACATCTGGAAGTTCACTACCCTGACATCTTCAGGTTCTTCTGGATTTATCTACCAGGATCCTCCGCAGCTCTTCCAGGCTGCTACACCATGAAGTTTTCCTTGAGCAACAATGGTGCTTCACCACTGACATTACAGAAGCACGTGACACTCCTCTTCACTGCTTCTCCTCACAGCTCAAGGTTCTACTCTTCACTGTGGGGCTACTCTTCCTCAGAGTATACTACTCCTTCAACAGTCTTTGAGTCTCTTCCACTAACTCACTCTACGGGCTCGAAGTCCACTCGGCAACTTCTTCCAAAGACAAACCTGCAACCCATTGACACGCCAATAAAAATGATTCCTTATAAACACAGACGAAATAATCCACACTATGTTTTCATCCAACATCTATCTGCTCTCTACATACTGAGAGAGCGGACTCGCCCGTTTGGGCTGGTCCATGCTCCGCCCGGCCAGGCGGTCCTCAAGGCAAGCTACCCCGCCAGGAGCTGGGCTCCTCAGTCGTCTGCCAGCGCTCAGAGGAGACAGACGTCGCTCTGTCTTCCAGGACGTTCCTCCATCTCCACTCTTATTTTAGGCCTTCTGTCTTGCCAAAACATGTCTAACTTATCAATAAACATTCGCTACTGTCGCTGGGCATACAACCAACTACAAGTAATCACTATAAACTGGCTTAAAATCGTGCTTACCACAGATTGTCTAGTCTAGGGCGCTCTCCCTCTGACCTGATCAGACTGTCCTGAGTCTGATCAGGGCGCTCCCATGGCCCACCGATAATGTCTCTGGGTGGCTTAAACTCTCCTTGCCGACCAGGACTCGAGACCACAACGTTCCCACCTCGATTCCACAGCTGGAACGTCTGCACACTTCCTTTCTCTTGAAGGTATATCCAACAGGGGATCCTCTCCAACGGGAGCTCAAATGGAGCGCAGCTTCCCCTCACGATGTCTGGTACTCAAGTGGGGTCAGAGCCCTCCTGAATGCGAGCCTCTCGACCTCCAGCAAATTATCCACATCTCATAACCAGTCATTTATCTATTTTCTTATTTACTGCCCACATTCTTAAACTCTGTAAAATTTACCCAATTATTTTTTACATATGGATCTTCATGTCTGTATATCTCCGACCTTCTAGTCAGGTCAGTCCTGACAATAATTCTCAAAGGAGAGACTCGTTTTTCGGCTACCTGGGATCGTAACAGTAAATAAGCTACAGTCATTGTCAGGTGGAGGAAACTGTAATCTCATATTAGAAGCAACCTCCTGACCCAACTGTGTCGTCAGAGCACAGCGCGTCTATCTCAAGGTTATCTTGAGGTGATTTAAGGGATTAGTGTCCCCGCGGCCCGGTACTCGACCAGGCCTCCTTTTTGTTGCACATCTCCAGGAAGCAGTCCATAGCAGCTGTAACTCCCAGGAACCTATTTACTGCTAGGTGAACAGATGCATCGGGGTGAAAGAAATTTTGCCCATTTGTTTCCACCTTCGGCGGGGATCAAAACCTGAACCTTAGGACTACGAATCCCAAGCGCTGTCCACTCAGCCGTCATGCCCCCCCTCCCCCATGCCAGGCAGGTCTATGCTCCACTCTGCCTCTTAAGTGCAGTACATTACTGAATTCACATCAAAAGTGTATAGTGGAGCTTTAACTCTAGCAGTATTGTTTACAAACAAATCAGCCGAGACTCACTAATTTGATTTGTCAAATAAGTTATGAGAGATCCCCCGGAGAGGAAGTCTCAAGCATGTGCGCGCGACTACCATGTACCAGGAAGCAGCGGGTGATGAGAGATTTAATAGCACCTGGGAAGAAAAGTCCAGGAGTTCGAGTTCGATAACCATCGTAAAGTCAAGAATAACAGTGGCAGAGAACCTTCAGTACACCACTCTACACACTGTCGTCCAGGGAGTAGACAGTGGCACGCACGGCAGTCCGCACACTTCAACTGTCCCATCTCCCACATGGCCGTCAGACGAGATGTGGAAGAAACTTGCCCATGTATTAAGAAACCCTTAAGCTCGAACAATTTTCTGGGTTATAGACAATTCAGTACATCCGCCACTTCTGGCGGTTGTACTATATAATAATAATGGTTGACACTTGTGGACAACCTGTGGAGGCTCATGAAGACAGCTGCGGTAGCCTGTTCTTGCAAGCTGAGGTATCGGTGTGTTGACCTTTCAGCTATATCGACCAACAATATTGAGGTCTAAGATACCAAAGAGCTGCAGCCCGTCCTCCTAAGGTTTCCCAATGTCAAGAAAATGATCAATTTAAACCCGCCACACACACCGAAACTACGACGTTGGTACAACGTTCTAACAAGTTTTAATACCTCTTAACCAGTTATAACAAGCAATATAGCAAGTTGTAACAACATTCTAATACGTCATAAACGTTAAGCCAAGATGTAACAACTTGTAATAAAGTTGTAACAAGCGGAAAATAGACAGTTTCGGTTTGTGTTTCCAGGGAAGTGTCCTCTCTTAACCTACCAGAGGACCCAGAACAGAAAACGGGACACTACGTCACTTTGGCGAACCGCTTCCAATTTTTTAGTACGACCATTTTTGGCCTTAGCCCTTTGCATACAAGGGAAAAGCGACGTTCTTTGATGGAGGAGAGGTTGATTAGATTGGAGGAGAGGTTGGTTAGTAGTAGCTAGCACACAGATGCAGGGAAGGGAACTATCAGGAGAAAGCGCGAAACCATTACAACTATATGGCACTGGGAGCGAGTGTCATAAGGATTAAGGATGGGATGGGGGAGACGAATGATGCCCAACTACTTGAGGACTGTCGGATATTGAACGCCTACCTGCATGCAGCGAGACCGTCACTACCGTCCACCGCAAGTGGTTGGACATCTGGGAACTGGATCACAGTAGGTAGTCGTAGATAGTGACTAGAGCCATGTAATGATTAAGGCCTTTCATCTACACGTTGAGGTGGTCAAACGCTCTCCAGAGATCTCCACACCGGCAGTTTAATCTTTTTGTTCACCGAGTCATCATCAATTAGGGGCGCCTGGTGTCCCCCGGACACTTTGCTTCTAAATTGTGGGTGAAAGTTGGCACTCGCACTCATTAACCTCTCTCACGAGACCCTGGCATCGTTTGCCAGACCACACTTCACATTGTTACTAAACTTAAACAAAACCAGACAAAATGATACCCTACCTTGAGGTTACCTTGAGGTGCTTCCGGGGCTTAGCGTCCCCGCGGCCCGGTCGTCGACCAGGCCTCCTGATTGCCGGACTGATCAACCAGGCTGTTGGACGCGGCTGCTCGCAGCCTGACGTACGAGTCACAGCCTGGTTGATCAGGTATCCTTTGGAGGTGCTTATCCAGTTCTCTCTTGAACACTGTGAGGGGTCGGCCAGTTATGCCCCTGACTGATCAAACTAAATAAATGTAAAGGTATTATAGTCATTGATCAAATGAACAAAGTCAAACAAAAACTATGAAGGGCACAAGTGGGAAACATGAGGAGGAAGAGCAGCAGCAGCCGCCTTCTCCAGCTACTCTGCATACATCCTGAGGACACCCAATTATTCATCATTACCTTCTACATTAATTATAAAATCGATTACAGGGAGTAACTTCTGTGTAAAAACCCGCTGTTTGAAGGTTACCTCAAGAGGCTCAATATTTATGACCATGTGCGCGCGCACGCGAGTGCTGTGCGTGTGGTCATCCAGGTGTGGTAATGGAGGTTGAGCTTCAGCTCCACACGCGCCATGTGCTCTAGACGAGTACCTGGTGCCTTCAACCACCCCCTTCCTAGTTCAAATAAGTTTATTGAGAAAAGGAAGCACATCTCAAAAGGACAGTAGCTTAGACTATTTCTACCCTCGTCTATATATATGGTCCAATGGGCTCACAAACCCATACAGTACATAATTATTACTCATATTCTATATGTCACATTCCAATGGTAATCGCATGGCATACTGTGAGATCTCATTGGTTATGCTGCCCCTGTCATGTCTTGTGTTGGTGGAGGCAGACTAAACAAGTTGGAGAAGGTGCAAAATGAAGCCATGAGAATAATACCAAGAATATTACATATAAGAACACAAGAACAAGGTAACTGCAGAAGACCTATTGGCCAATACGAGGCAGCTCCTATCTATAACCACCCAATCCCACTCATATACTTGTCCAACCCACGCTTGAAACAATCGAGGGACCCCACCACCACGTTACGCGGTAATTGGTTCCACAAATCAACAACCCTGTTACCGAACCAGTATTTACCCAAGTCTTTCCTAACTCTAAACTTATCCAATTTATACCCATTGTTTCTAATAACAATGTACTAATATTATCCGATTGTACTAATATTGTTGTAGCAATAATGGAAGGATTAGTGAAGGAGCTGGTGAGTCTGGTTGGGGCTCTGAGGACAGTTGGATTCGCTACGGGAGGAGGTACGACAGCTGATACAACAGCAGGACGAAACAAAGGAGGAGACCGGTATTAAGAAGACCTCGTCTTGGCAAGTTGTGAAAGACAGGGGTCTTAAGAAGACCTTGGCAAAACCCAAAACTAGTAGCCTACACCTAAGGACTTTTAATGCATTTGACGTATTAGAGGACGAGTGCTGTGGTGAACCTGTTGTTCAACAAGGAGGCAAAGACAAAGCAATGAGTAGCATTGAAACGCAGGTCCCCAAACTGCTCGAAAGGAAAAGGGAGAATCGAAGCGAATTTTGGTTGTGAGAGATTCCCAGGCGAGGTATTTAGACAGAACGTTTTGTGCCAGAGATAGGGGGAACAGATTAAGGGTTTGCTATCTGGGGGCTGGAATTGGTGATATTGTTGGAAACGTGAATGATATTATGACGGGAAATGGGAACAAACCCATTATTTGTATTAGTGCAGGGGGTAATGATGTTGGACGAGTTAGGAGTGAGGAACTAATACAGAGATTCAGGACAGCCATTGAATTAGTTAGGAGCAAGGGAGGAATCCCGATCATATGTGGCATTCTTCCAAGAAAGGGAGTGGGAAATGAATGGATGTCGAGGGCAATTGGTGTCAATTGCCGACTGGAAAGATATTGCAAATCAATTGCAATATCTTTCATAGACATCTGGGAACACTTTTATGGAAGAAATGAAATGTATGCTCGTGATGGGGTGCATCTATCGAAAGCTGGGGTTGTTGCTGTTGCGAACTCGTTGGAAGAAGTGGTTAGAGGTGTTTGTTGGGGTTTAAACTGTTAGTAGATAGAGGTAAGGGAATTGATTTGGAGAAAGGAGGTAATAAAAGTATGTGTTTGTGGAACAAAGGAATTGGCAAAATGATCAGGGAAAGAGAAGGGCCTCAAAAAAACAATTCACTTAGACTTCTACTGTTAAGTGTAATATACCCTAAGAAATAAAATTAACGAATTAAATGCTCTTGTCTGCACAGAAAAAATAGATATTATTGCACTTACCGAAACGTGGATGAATGTAGAAAATAGAGAACTATTAGCAGAATATCAAATAAATGGATTTAAACTATTTCACACAGATATATTAGACGAGGTGGTGGAGTAGCCATATATATTAGGGACAATTTGAAATGTAGTCTCAAAGAGGGAATCAAAACTGAGCCACACACAAACTATTTGGATATAATTAAACGAAAAAGCAAATAATATTATAATAGGAGTTATATATAGGCCACCAAATTTAGACAGAATGGAAGCAAAGCATCTATGGGATGAAATATCTAGGGCATCTAGATCTAACAGTATTTATGTCATGGGTGACTTTTAATTTTAGTGGAATAAACTGGTTGAACAAAACAGGGAATAGTGAAGCAGAAGATTTTCTAGAATTAATTGACGATTGCTTTCTTACGCAACACATTAAGGAACCAACACGGGAAAATAATAGTTTAGATTTAGTGTTAACTAACAGGGAAACAAATTAATGACATCGAAATAGGAGTGAGCTAGGGAACAGTGATCACAAAGAAATCAGATTTAGCATAGAATGGAATAGACCTGTAGGAGAAAATTCTGTTAAAGTGCCAGATTTTCGAAAAGCTGATTTTAATAGCCTAAGAAATTTTTTGGGTCAAATTGATTGGAAAGTCTTGGGTATGGGGTGTGGGCCGGTCTTGGAGCGAGACATGAACCCAGCGATAGGTGACGTAAAGGGGAATTTCGATGTGGATTCAATATATAACTTATTTACGAATATTTTAAACAAAGCACAGGAACGTAGTATACCATACAAATTGAATAAATCGAATACTAATGACCCAAAGTGGATAACAAAGAATTTGAAGAACCTAATAGGTAAAAAAGAGCTTGGTAGAAAAGGATTAAAAATGGGGAGGTCACTTTAGAACAGGAATTCGTACAACTGGTTAGAAATGTTAAAAAAGTGATAAGGAAAGCAAAAATAAACTATGAAGTTCGCATAGCAGGGCAAGCAAAGAAATCCTAATGGGTTTTTTCAGTTATATCGTACTAAGACTAGGGAAAGGATAGGTCCATTAAAAACTGAGACATAGTGATGAAGAGATGAGTAGTATTTTTAATAAATATTTTGTATCTGTATTTACTAAAGAGGAACTTAACAATATGCCTTCAGCCGAACAAGTCTGTGGGGTGGGGACGAGGACAGGTTGACTAGTTTAGCAGTTACCAGGGAGGATGTTCTTAAACAAATAGTAAAACTCAAACCAAACAAATCCCCTGGGCCGGATGAAGTGTTTGCCAGGGTGCTTAAAGAATGCAAAGATGAGCTTTGTGACCCACTGTCAACCATATTTAATAAATCAATAGAGTCAGGCAGAGTGCCAGAGTTTTGGAAAGTTGCTAATGTGATACCAGCTTTTAAGAAAGGAGATAGATCACTTGCGTCTAACTATCGACCAATTGGCCTAACGTCTATTGTGGGAAAGTTACTCGAATCTTCAATAGCAAATAAAATTCGTCTTCATCTTGAAAAACATAAATTAATAAGAGTCGCAACATAGTTTTATAAATGGCCGTTCCTGTTTAACAAATTTGTTATCTTTTTATTCTAGCATAGTTGAGGCAGTTGATAGTGGTAAGGATTGTGATGTCGTGTACCTTGACTTTAGCAAAGCTTTTGATACAGTGCCACATGAAAGACCGATTAAAAAAAATAGAGGCTCATGGTATTGGAGGTGCTATATTAAGTTGGATTAGTACATGGTTATTCCAAAAGAAACAATTGGTTCCACAAATCAACAACCCGGTTACTGAACCAGTATTTACCCAAGTCTTTCCTAAATCTAAACTTATCCAATTTATACCCATTGTTTCGTGTTTTGTCTTGTGTTGATATTTTTAATACCCTATTAATATCCCCCCTGTTATGTCCATTCATCCACTTGTAAACCTCTATCATGTCACCCCTAACTCTTCGCCTTTCCGGTGAATGCAATTTAAGCTTTGTTAATTTTTCTTCATATGAAAGATTTCTAATTTGGGGAATTAACTTAGTCATCTTTTTTTTATTGTTGTATTCGATACATGAACCATATTTTGGACCCAAATTCTGGCTCTCTGCACCTATTCGCAGTTTGAAATTCCGACTTTTTATACCAAAAATATGCCAATTACTGAAAGCGGCGGTGAGTCACATTTTGCCCAAGCCCCCCCTGCAGTTTTCAAAATATCCCAAACATCCCAAATTTGATACCCGAGTCATATTTTGGAACCAAATTCTGGCTCTCTGCACCTATTCGCAGTTTGAAATTCCGACTTTTTATACGAAAAATCTGCCAATTACTGAAAGTGGCGGTGAGTCACATTTTCCCCAAACCCCACTGCAGTTTTTAAATATTCTCCCATGGATCGCGATATTTCTTTTCCAAAACTCCCACAATTTCTCATATCTATTGTTTGGAACTTCCCTTCATTAAATGATCCATACGAAATTCTAAGAGCAGTAAAATTGTCAGAGAACATAAGAACATAAGAACAAAGGTAACTGCAGAAGGCCTATTGGCCCATACGAGGCAGCTCCTATTCTATAACCACCCAATCCCACTCATATACTTGTCCAACCCGTGCTTGAAACAATCGAGGGACCCCACCTCCACAATGTTACGCGGCAATTGGTTCCACAAATCAACAACCCTGTTACTGAACCAGTATTTACCCAAGTCTTTCCTAAATCTAAACTTATCCAATTTATATCCATTGTTTCGTGTTCTGTCCTGTGTTGATACTTTTAATACCCTATTAATATCCCCCCGGTTATGTCCATTCATCCACTTGTAAACCTCTATCATGTCACCCCTAACTCTTCGCCTTTCCAGTGAATGCAATTTAAGCTTTGTTAATCTTTCTTCATATGAAAGATTTCTAATTTGGGGAATTAACTTAGTCATCCTACGCTGGACACGTTCAAGTGAATTTATATCCATTCTATAATATGGCGACCAAAACTGAACTGCATAATCTAAATGGGGCCTAACTAGAGCAAGATATAGCTTGAGAACCACACCAGGTGTCTTGTTACTAACGCTGCGATTAATAAATCCAAGTGTCCGATTTGCCTTATTACGAACATTTATGCATTGATCCTTTTGTTTTAAATTCTTACTAATCATAACTCCCAGATCCCTTTCGCAATCCGAATTCGCAATCACAACACCATCTAGCTCGTATCTTGTAACTCTATCATCATTACCTAACCGAGGAAAAGAGGAAAATCTTCACTATTTTATTACGAATGAGAGAGGTTCAGTGAGTTTATTTGACAGTAAAATCCAGCTTGGAGTTTTATGGATCTTAACTCTCTCCACGCAAATGACGATGTTGGTTAGGATAACAGGGCAATGGGAGGACGATATCTGGGAAATTATTGACCTAGCAAATACCTGGGCGACAAACAACTTAAATTTTGCCTCACTCGAGTCTACTGCCCTGAAATCCTGGGTACTCGCCATGTTCTGCGACCATGAAGCCTGCCCCAACCCGCACCTGCGGCTGGAACTGCTGCATTTGATCGGGATGTGGCCAGAGACGTACCTTCAGGATGCCGCCTCGGGTATGCAGGCAGCTGCAGGGTTGGTCATAAGAACTCAAACTTTCATATGAAGAAAGATTAACAAAGCTTAAATTGCATTCACTGGAAAGGCGAAGAGTTAGGGGTGACATGATAGAGGTTTACAAGTGGATGAATGGACATAAGGAGATATTAATAGGGTATTAAAAGTATCAACACAAGACAGAACACGAAACAATGGGTATAAATTGGATAAGTTTAGATTTAGGAAAGACTTGGGTAAATACTGGTTCAGTAACAGGGTTGTTGATTTGTGGAACCAATTGCCGCGTAACATTGTGGAGGTGGGGTCCCTCGATTGTTTCAAGCGCAGGTTGGACAAGTTTATGAGTGGGATTGGGTGATTATAGATAGGAGCTGCCTCGTATGGGCCAATAGGCCTTCTGCAGTTACCTTTGTTCTTATGTTCTTAAACAAAGGTGTACCACTAGTTCACGAACTACTGGACTAGTGGTGACAAGATTTCTCAGTGTGCACAGTTTTAAGAGAGTTCACAGTGAATTATTTCGGTCGTGGTTATGTTTTATGAACATCATTGCTTCTTATTTTTACCGATTTCACTGTCTCATGCTTATCAGTCTTGTGTTCTTTTTCAAATAAAGTTTACTTACTGTTTCCATCAGCATCGCTTCACAAAATATATATATTAATCAGCTTTCAAATTCTTTACACCTGCAGTTCAGTTTCTTTTCAATATCATTCCTTTTGTTGTTTCCCCTTTCAGTATCTAGTTCAAGACCTCGTATCAATGTTATTACTGATTGCCTACAAATTATTTTTTTTAGTTTGTTCAAATTATTTTGTGCACAATTCAAACGTACTGCTTATTGATTACCACGGTTGTGCGTATCATAAGTCCTCTTTCTCAAAAACATATATTTATACTTAAACACTACCCTCTCAACTTTTTATGCTCATCATAGCTTTAGACACACACACACACACACACACACACACACACAGTGTCGGGACTATATCTGCGACGGAATTCAACCTCCCAACGACACTAGTCATGGCTAAGAGATCTGAATTAAATTTCATTGACCCTTCACATTACCAGAGAACACGAGCCTCGTATATATATGCACGGTAAACCTGCTTAAACTCACAAGTCAGTAAAACTTGACTTGTAGATATTGTAAACTCACAATATCTATTTTTTGTGCAGACAAGAGCATTTAAATCGATTATTTTGTTTCTTAGACTTCTACTGTTAGTGTAATATACGATAAGTGCATTTGGTTATTATGAGGCCCTTAAGGGCATCATAATAACCAAAATATTCAAAATAATAAAAAAAAGAATTCTCTTTTCCTGATCATTTTTACCAATTTGTTTTCCCCACAAACACGTACTTTTATTACCCCCTTTATCCATTTCATATCCCATACCACTATCTACTTACAGTTTAAACCCAATCCTAATAATTATGGCTGGTAATGGGAACAATCCCATTATTTGCATTAGCGTGGGAGGAAATGATGTTGGTCGAGTTAGGAGTGAGGAACTGATTCAGAGGTATAAAACAGCCATAGAGTTAGTTAGGAGCAAGGGAGGAATCCCGATCATATGTGGCATTCTTCCAAGAAAGGGAGTGGGAAATGAATGGATATCGAGGTCACTTGGTGTCAATTGCCGGCTGGAAAGATATTGCAAATCAAATGCAATATCTTTCATAGACAACTGGGAACACTTCTATGGAAGAAATGAAATGTATGCTCGTGATGGGGTGCATCTATCGAGAGCTGGGGTTGTTGCTGTTGCGAACTCGTTAGAAGAAGTGGTTAGAGGTGTTTGTTTGGGTTTAAACTGTTAGTAGATAGAGGTATGGGAATTGATTTGGAGGAAGGAGGTAATAAAAGTATGTGTTTGTGGGAGAAAGGAATTGGCAAAACGATCAGGGAAAGAGAAGGTCCGCAAAATAACAATTCACTTAGGGTATATTACACTAACAGTAGAAGTCTAAGAAATAAAATTAACGAATTAAATGCTCTTGTCTGCACAGAAAAAAATAGATATTATTGCACTTACCGAAACGTGGATGAATGTAGAAAATAGAGAACTATTAGCTGAATATCAAATATATGGATTTAAACTATTTCACACAGATAGATATATTAGACGAGGAGGTGGAGTAGCCATATATGTTAGGGACAATTTGAAATGTAGTCTCAAAGAGGGAATCAAAACAGAGCCACACACAGAAACTATTTGGATTGAATTAAACGAAAAAGCTAATAATATTATAATAGGAGTAATATATAGGCCACCAAATTTAGACAGAATGGAAGCAAAGCATCTATGGGATGAAATATCTAGAGCATCTAGATCTAACAGTATTTATGTCATGGGTGACTTTAATTTTAGCGGAATAAACTGGTTGAACAAAACAGGGAATAGTGAAGCAGAAGATTTTCTAGAATTAATTGACGATTGCTTTCTTACGCAACACATTAAGGAACAAACACGGGAAAATAATATTTTAGATTTAGTGTTAACTAACAGGGAAACGCAAATTAATGACATCGAAATAGGGAGTGAGCTAGGGAGCAGTGATCACAAAGAAATCAGATTTAGCATAGAATGGAATAGACCAGTAGGAGAAAATTCTGTTAAAGTGCCAGATTTTCGAAAAGCTGATTTTAATAGCCTAAGAAATTTTTTGGGTCAAATTGATTGGAAAGTCTTGGGTATGGGGTGGGGGCCGGTCTTGGAGCGAGACATGAACCCAGCGATAGGTGACTTAAATGGGGATTTCGATGTGGATTCAATATATAACTTATTTAAGAATATTCTAAACAAAGCACAGGAACGTAGTATACCATACAAATTGAATAGATCGAATACTAATGACCCAAAGTGGATAACAAAGAATTTGAAGAACCTTATAGGTAAAAAGAGAGCTTGGTACAAAAGAATTAAAAATGGGGAGGTCACTTTAGAACAGGAATTCGTACAACTGGTTAGAAATGTTAAAAAAGAGATAAGGAAAGCAAAAAGAAACTATGAAGTTCGCATAGCAGGGCAAGCAAAGACAAATCCTAAAGGGTTTTTTCAGTTATATCGTACTAAGACTAGGGAAAGGATAGGTCCATTAAAAACTGAGACAGGTCAAATAACAGATAGTGATGAAGAGATGAGTAGTATTTTTAATAAATATTTTGTATCTGTATTTACTAAAGAGGAACTTAACAATATGCCTTCAGCCGAACAAGTCTATGTGGGTGGGGACGAGGACAGGTTGACGAGTTTAGCAGTTACCAGGGAGGATGTTCTTAAACAAATAGTAAAACTCAAACCAAACAAATCCCCAGGGCCGGATGAAGTGTTTGCCAGGGTGCTTAAAGAATGCAAAGAGGAGCTTTGTGACCCACTGTCAACCATATTTAATAAATCAATAGAGTCAGGCAGAGTGCCAGAGTTTTGGAAAGTTGCTAATGTGATACCAGTTTTTAAGAAAGGAGATAGATCACTTGCGTCTAACTATCGACCAATTAGCCTAACGTCTATTGTGGGAAAGTTACTCGAATCTATAATAGCAAATAAAATTCGTCTTCATCTTGAAAAACATAAATTAATAATTGAGTCGCAACATGGTTTTATAAATGGCCGTTCATGCTCAACAAATTTGTTATCCTTTTATTCTAGCATTGTTGAGGCAGTTGATAGTGGTAAGGATTGCGATGTTGTATACCTTGACTTTAGCAAAGCTTTTGATACAGTGCCACATGAAAGACTGATTAAAAAGATAGAGTCTCATGGTATTGGGGGTGCTATATTAAGCTGGATTAGGGCATGGCTATACCAAAGGAAACAGAGAGTTAGTATAAATGGAATCAAGTCAGAGTGGGAAAATGTTGTAAGTGGAGTGCCTCAAGGCTCTGTCCTGGGACCTCTGTTGTTTATAATATATATAAATGATTTAGATTCAGGTTTGAGTAGCAACATTTGCAAATTTGCCGATGATACGAAAATCGGTAGGGAAATTAATTCGGAGGAGGACTCACTATCACTTCAAGTTGATCTAGATAGGGTTTTGAAATGGTCAAAGGATTGGCAGATGCAGTTTAATGCTGATAAATGTAAAGTTCTGAGGTTAGGTAATGATGATAGAGTTACAAGATACGAGCTAGATGGTGTTGTGATTGCGAAGTCGGATTGCGAAAGGGATCTGGGAGTTATGATTAGTAAGAATTTAAAACAAAAGGATCAATGCATAAATGTTCGTAATAAGGCAAATCGGACACTTGGATTTATTAATCGCAGCGTTAGTAACAAGACACCTGGTGTGGTTCTCAAGCTATATCTTGCTCTAGTTAGGCCCCATTTAGATTATGCAGTTCAGTTTTGGTCGCCATATTATAGAATGGATATAAATTCACTTGAACGTGTCCAGCGTAGGATGACTAAGTTAATTCCCCAAATTAGAAATCTTTCATATGAAGAAAGATTAACAAAGCTTAAGTTGCATTCACTGGAAAGGCGAAGAGTTAGGGGTGACATGATAGAGGTTTACAAGTGGATGAATGGACATAACCGGGGGGATATTGGTAGGGTATTAAAAGTATCAACACAGGACAGAACACGAAACAATGGGTATAAATTGGATAAGTTTAGATTTAGGAAAGACTTGGGTAAATACTGGTTCAGTAACAGGGTTGTTGATTTGTGGAACCAATTGCCGCGTAACATTGTGGAGGTGGGGTCCCTCGATTGTTTCAAGCACGGGTTGGACAAGTATATGAGTGGGATTGGGTGGTTATAGAATAGGAGCTGCCTCGTATGGGCCAATAGGCCTTCTGCAGTTACCTTTGTTCTTATGTTCTTATGTTCTTATGTTCTAAACAAAAGCCTCCAACGAGTTCCCAACAGCAACCCCAGCCCTCAATAGATGCACCCCATCCCGAGCATACATTTCCTTTCTTTCATAGAAGTGTTTCTAGTTATCTATGAAAGATATTGCACTTGATTTGCAATATTTTTCTAGTCGGTAACTGACACCAAGTGCCCTCGACAACCATTCATTTCCAACTCCCATATTTGGAGGAATGACATATGATCGGGATTCCTCCGTTGCTCGTATGGCTGTCTTAAACCTCTATCATTTCCTCACTCCTAACTCGTCCAACATCATTTCCACCTGCACTAATACAAATAATGGGTTTGTTCCCATTTCCAGCCATAATATCATTCATGTTGCCGACAATATCACCAATTCCAGCTCCCAGATTGCAGACTTATAACGTGGTTCCCCTATCTCTGGCACAAAAATTTCTATCCAAATACCACACCTGGGAATCTCCCACAACCACACTTCAGTCGCTGAGTGTAGCAGTACAGTTACAGTCACTCCCTCAGTTACTCTTTTAGTACAGTGTAACCATGTCGCCCCAGGATATGACTTTCCTAACCATCCTTCTTGAATTATTAACGTCAGAAGGACACAGCGATATAGCAGCAGGAGCAAGGAAAATTGCTGAAGACGACCCAACCCTAAACGAAGCACCGTGGCAACTTGTAGGCAACGGAAAGGCTAACAAACGAAGAAGAACCGAAGAAACGTCCAAAGAAACCAAACTAGAAGCAAATCAAAACTCAAGAGGAGCACCCAAACCAATGCCAAGGACCATATTCAAGACCAAAAAACCAGTGGATGGTCCCACTTATGCTTTCATTGCCGCACTGGAAAAGAATAATCCAGGATCATATCTTGGAGCCAAGCCCTACATTAGAGGTAGATATAACATATCCACACCTAATCCGGATATAATCACAAACCTCAGGAACAGAACACCTAGTGGAACTGAAACCAGAAGAATCACCAAAATGATAGTTCAAAATTTCCCGGTCGAAGTTCATGCAAACAGACTCCTAGAATGTCCAAATGTCACAACGGCGGAAAGATGCAAGCACAACAATATCGAAACAAGACAGGTTCTTGTAACAATAAAAGGACCTCGCATCAACACTGAGTGTTGGCATCTATGGTCAATTCAGGCTGAGACTGTACAACCCAGAACCCATGCGCTGTTACAGATGTCAGCGCTTCGGCCACCACAAAGATGGCTGCAGAGGCCCGGAACGATGTGGTATATGTAGCGAGCTCCACAATACCGACATATGCAAGAATCTGCACAAAGAAGGCACACAAACGAAAGCAAAATGCCCGAACTGCGGGGATACACATCACGCCTGGAACAAACGATGCCCAGAAAGGGTAAAAAGAATACTAGCTTTCGGATCAACCCAGCAACCCAAAGTAACAACTTCGAGACCCCAATCTACCAGACCCTCGGTAAAAAGCCAGTGGTACACCCCTCGGCAAGTCCGAATAAATGAAGATCAGCAACAGTCTGGCGCGCCGAGTCCTTCTGGTCTGGGCAAGGACGGGGCCTCCAACAACTGGAGGGGGCAAGGGGGCGCTGCTCCACTGGGAGACAGCAACAGAATGGATCGGGGCGGCAGAAAGAACATGCCTGCCGTTGCCTCCGGGACCTCCCAGGCAGGAATGATGATCCCAGCATCATCGGGTGCCCCAGTGGCTGGATGTAGCAAGGGCGCTTCGGCCCAACCAGGAGTCTCCTCACCCGCCAAGAAGAAAGTCACCACTCCAGCCAAGAAGACAAACGGTCGGGAAAACCAGTACTATAAAAACCATGGACTCAATGATTCCACTATAAACGGAAAAATGGACAATCTAAAAATTATACAGTGGAATCTTCAAGGACTCAAAAGCAAAGCACAAACACTCAGAGCAGTGCTTCTCAAGGATAGCATTGATATTGTTCTACTCCAAGAAACACTCACCAGGACTGGCAGATTTATCAATATCCCAGGATATCAAGGATTCCACTGCCCTATGGCACAAGGTGGCACCAGAGGCATTTCAATTCTAGTAAGAAATATCAATGCCACGGCAATAACAGACCTGCCCAACTGTGGCGAGAACGTCGAAATTATGGGAATTAAGCTCACTATGAGGAACTCAACGCTGTCCATTTTCAATGTATACAAGAGCCAGAGAGAACATGACATGGATCTCTCAACAATCTTTGAAATAGCAGTCACAACACCACCTATCATCTCTGGTGACTTCAACGCTCATAGTGAATTACTTCTTGATTCACCAAGAACCGACGCCAACGGAAGACATATTGAACACCTTTTGGATGAAGTGCCTGAAGTCAGTCTGCTTAATTCGACGGAACCAACCCACACTGGTGGGGGAAAGTTTGATCTCACGTTTGTTTCCACCAGTATTTATGAGTTGTGTCATTTGTCAGTGGATCATGTTCTGACCAGTGACCACTTTGCTACAAAAACAGTTATTAATATAGCACTACCTCCTAGACCTCCAGCTCCCGAGCCCGGATGGGACTTTATCAAAGCAGATTGGACGAAGTTTCAGGAAGCTCTCGAAACTTGGCACCAAAACTACACTCCTCCTGACAACACCGAAGAAATGGAAAAAGATTTAGTAAATGCAATACATAGAGCAGCAAATCACGCCATCCCCAAGAGGAAAACAATTACCTAACAACACAAGGACCATTGGTATTACTGTGATAGGATCAAAGAGCTACATAACAGACTAAATCGTGCACGAAAGAATTTTAGAAGAGATAGAACCGAAGCTAATCTAGGACTTCTTAGAGCTGTCCGAGATCATGTGCACGAAGAAACAGCAAAAATCAGAAAAATGGCTCGAGTGGTGTGCCAATTTAAATCAGCATACGTCCTTGGGCGACATCTGGAGGCAGATCAACAAGGCCAAAGGAAAATCGCCTCCTGCTCCGCCGCACCATGTTCATCCAGAGCAAGAAGCAGAAAGGCTAGCAAATCTATTTGCTTCAAGAGCCAGTTCCACTCAACTTCCTCAAGCAACTCTGACTCGCCAACAAAGACTTCAAGCAGCAAGATGGAAAAAATAGATGATGCTTTAGCCTTACCTGACGAACTAGACCAATCTTTCAATCTAAAAGAACTCAGAAGTGCTACAAAGAAAACTAAAAATACAGCTCCAGGAGAGGACAAAATCACTTACAACATGCTAGCCAAGCTAGGAGAAAAGGGTGAAGAAGCCTTCTTGATTTCCTTAACAGAGTATGGGTGACAAGAACCCGACCACTCTTGGAACAGTGCAATTATAATTCCCATTCCAAAACCTAAAGACCCAGGAAATCCAAGACCCATCTCATTAACAAGCTGTCTGGCCAAAACTGCAGAAAGAATGGCCCTTAATCGAATTGAATGGAAAGCCAATCCACTGCACCAAAATATGTTTGCTTATAGAAAAGGTGTTGGAACCACAGAATGCCTTACCTCCCTCCTGGATCAAATCAATGACAAACCTGGAATCCTTATTTTTCTAGACCTTGAAAAAGCCTTCGAGTTAGCCAGTGCTCCAGCTACACTGTGCTGCCTTGTGGATAAGGAAATCAAAGGACACGCTGTTGCTTTTGCCAAAGGAAGCCTGCTTAACCGAGAAGCTAAAGTCAAATTCCAAGGAAAAACATCGACCTCAAAGAGGCTGGAAAATGGAACTCCGCAGGGAGGAATACTAAGCCCCTTCCTCTTCAACTGTCTCATGGAACAATTCATGAAGCTCGAGCTACCAAAAGCCAAACTTCTTAACTATGCAGACGACTTTGTGGTCATCATCAATGGCAAAGGTGCAAGAAACCATGCACAAAAATGCCTAGATATTATCAGCAAGGAAGCGGAACGCATAGCAGTGAAAATAAACAGCAATAAAACAAAAGCAATGACCGTTAAAATGAGAACTCAAGACATCAGACTGGCAATACAAAGACAAGAAATTGAGTGGGTTACCTCTTTTCAATACCTAGGAGGCATAATAGACAACCAGTTGAAATTCACTCAAAAAATTTAATATCTTCGGCAACGCTGTAAAGCCAGAAACTCAGCTTTGAGCTCTCTGACCAGTCTTAGAGAGGGTGCATCTCTACCAGTACTCAAAATATACTACGTTCAAGCAGTTAGGTCACTCATCGACTACGCTGCTCCTGCTCCTACATCCCTCAGTGATAACCAATGGGAGAAACTGGAAGTCTCAAAATGATGCTCTGAGAACAATGCTGGGAGCACCTATATGGACGCGAAGAGAGAACCTTAGAATGGAAACAAATTTACCAGCATTAGAAAACAGGATGAAACAAAGGATAGCCACCATAATAGGAAAACTTACTGGAACAACCGCCAGGCTGTCAATCAAAGACAACATACAGAGATCCTTTCAGAAAAACCTACAGTATAGAACACGCTCATGGATGGATAATGTGGTCAAGATTTTAGAGAAAATGGACATGAAATTGACCATTAAAAACAAAGGGGAAGATAGACCATATCAACACTTTCGACAGCCTCCTCCATGGGAAGAATCGACTCCAAAGATAATCATTGAAAGATTACCAGTTAAAAAATCAGCATGTGACCCGCAGAGGCTCAAGGAAGTAATAGAGCAACAAATGGAAACTATCTCTAGACCCACAACGACTCACATCTTCACAGACGGATCAGTTGATCAAGAAAAAGGTTCCGCTGGGGCAGCAGTTTACACTACCAACCATGAAGCTTACTGGAGCATGAATAGTGGGTGCTCAACATTGCAAACAGAATTATATGCCCTGAAGGAGGCAATAAACTATACAATTGAGAATAATTTACATGATGTAATCATTCACACAGACTAAATCTTCGCTCCAGGCATTGTTATCCAGTCAGCACAGAGATAATATACAACTCCTCACAGAAATTCAACATATAGGAAAAGATGCCCATAATCGAGGGCTGTCAATCACCCTAAATTGGATACCAAGTCACATTGGCATAGAGGGGAATGAAAAGGCAGACTCACTAGCAAAAACTGCCACTGCTCTGCCTGTTGTACAGGTTCAAATACCTCCAAGTTTCTCACAGATAAAGGAGCAAATCAAGAAGAAAATATTCTCAACTATCAAAAGTCGCCACAGAGCCAAAGTAGCGGAAGGAAGATCCACTGTGATATGGTACGAACAAGCCACTGGTTACTCCTCTTTCAAGCCTGGCAAAAAGATATCCAGAGACATTGCAGTAGCCATACACAGACTCGGACTTTGGTACAAGTGCTGCTGGGAGGTAATGAACCCAATAGTTAAAGAGTGTCACATCTGTGAAACTGAGGCAGAGGCGCCGCTATTGCACTACTTACTGGAATGTGAAGCTACTGAACCCCTGAGCATCAAACTCAACATTAATCCAACGACAGCAGCTGCATTAGATGCACATTCACCACGACTACAATGATTAGAAAAGCTGTTGAGGAATGGGACTCATTAGTGAGCATTCTGCATCTACATCCGCCACCAAGATAATGTTAATAAAACAAGATTAAACAAGTGCAATAAAAACAGAAGCGACAAATAAGCAGGGAAAAAGGAGAAGTCCTCTCCTCCATTTTAAACTTAGACCTAAATATCACAGGAAAAAGGTTATCATGTATAACCAAACTCAATTACGGGCTCACCATAGCCCGTGCTACATGGACACTGTTCTGAATAGCTAAATCTTTAACAACAACAACATCCCACAACCAAAATTCTCTAAGGCACTTCCTTTACTTTCTGAGCACTTTGTAGGACCTGCTCTTCGTTGCTGTCCCTTTCGAACGAACTGCAGGCTCACCACAGCACTGTGATGTGTGCTGTGGTGAGCCTGAATTCGTACAACTGGTTAGAAATGTTAAAAAAAAGATATAAGGAGGGCAAAACAAGAAACTGATGTTCGTATAGCAAGGCAAGCAAAGGAAAATCCTGAAGTTTTTTTCCAGTTATATAGAACAAAGGTTAGGGAAGGATTGGTCAATTAAAAACCGTGAAAGGTCATAACGGATAATGACGAGGAGACGAGTAGTATTTTTAATAAATATTATATCTATTTATTGAAAAAACAATTTAACTATGCCTTCAGCCCAACAAGTTCTCCTCCCCATGTAGGTGGGGACGAGGAAAGGTTGACTAGCTTAACAGTTATCAGGAATGATGCTATTAAACAATCTGTGCAACTCAATCCAAACAAATCCCCAGGGCCGGACAAAGTGTTTGCCTGGGTGTTTAAAGAATGTAAAGAGGAGCTTCACAATCCTTCACCAGGTCCTTCGTGTAGTGAAGGACCTGGTGACTAGTGTAGTGAAGGACCTGGTGACTAGTGTAGTGAAGGACCTGGTGACTAGTGTAGTGAAGGACCTGGTGACTCTAGTGGGAGCCCTGAGGACAGAGTTGGACTCTCTGCGGGAGGAGGTGCGTCAGCTGAAAGAACAACGAGAAGTAACGAAGGAGGAGACCAGTAGTAAAGGGACCTCGTCTTGGAGAGTTGTGAAAGACAGGGGCCTTAAGAAGACTTTGATAAAGCCGCCTTCAAACGCCATAGCAACTTCTAATTCATTTGACGTTTTGGAGGACGAGTGCTGTGGTGAGACTGCGGATCGCGCAAAAGGGAAAGCAACGAAGAGCAAGGAAGCGCAGGCCCCTCAGAGAGTAAAGGAAGTACCTAACCAAACCTTAGTTGTGGGAGATTCCCAGATAAGGTATTTGGATAGAACGTTTTTTGCTAGAGATAGGGGGAACAGGTTAAGGGTTTGCTATCCCGGAGCTGGCATTGGTGATATTATAAACAACATGAATGATATTATGGCTGGAAATGGGAACAATCCCATTATTTGCATTAGCGTGGGAGGAAATGATGTTGGTTGAGTTAAGAGTGAGGAACTGATTCAGAGGTATAAAACAGCAATAGAATTAGTTAGGAGCAAGGGAGGAATCCCGATCATATGTGGCATTCTTCCAAGAAAGGGAGTGGGAAATGAATGGATATCGGGGGCACTTGGTGTCAATAGCCGGCTGGAAAGATATTGCAAATCAAATGCAATATCTTTCATAGACAACTGGGAACACCTCTATGGAAGAAATGAAATGTATGCTCGTGATGGGGTGCATCTATCGAGAGCTGGGGTTGTTGCTGTTGCGAACTCGTTGGAAGAAGTGGTTAGAGGTGTTTGTTTGGGTTTAAACTGTTAGTAGATAGAGGTATGGGAATTGATTTGGAGGAAGGAGGTAATAAAAGTATGTGTTTGTGGGAGAAAGGAATTGGCAAAATGATCAGGGAAAGAGAAGGGCCTCAAAATAACAATTCACTTAGGGTATATTACACTAACAGTAGAAGTCTAGGAAATAAAATTAACGAATTAAATGCTCTTGTCTGCACAGAAAAAATAGATATTATTGCACTTACCGAAACGTGGATGAATGTAGAAAATAGAGAACTATTAGCTGAATATCAAATACATGGATTTAAACTATTTCACACAGATATATTAGACGAGGAGGTGGAGTAGCCATATGTGTTAGGGACAATTTGAAATGTAGTCTCAAAGAGGGAATCAAAACTGAGCCACACACACAAACTATTTGGATAGAATTAAACGAAAAAGCTAATAATATTATAATAGAAGTTATATATAGGCCACCAAATTTAGACAGAATGGAAGCAAAGCACCTATGGGATGAAATATCTAGAGCATCTAGATCTAACAGTATTTATGTCATGGGTGACTTTAATTTTAGCGGAATGAACTGGTTGAACAAAACAGGGAATAGTGAAGCAGAAGATTTTCTAGAAATAATTGACGATTGCTTTCTTACGCAACACATTAAGGAACCATCACGGGAAAATAATATTTTTGATTTAGTGTTAACTAACAGGGAAACACAAATTAATGACATCGAAATAGGGAGTGAGCTAGGGAACAGTGATCACAAAGAAATCAGATTTAGCATAGAATGGAATAGACCAGTAGGAGAAAATTCTGTTAAAGTGCCAGATTTTCGAAAAGCTGATTTTAATAGCAAGAAATTTTAGAAGAAAAAAGAAATTTTTTGAGTCAAATTGATTGGAAAGTCTTGGGTATGGGGTGGGGGCCGGTCTTGGAGCGAGACATGAACCCAGCGATAGGCGACTTAAATGGGGATTTCGATGTGGTTTCAATATATAACTTATTTAAGAATATTCTAAACAAAGCACAGGAACGTTGTATACCATACAAATTGAATAGATCGAATACTAATGACCCAAAGTGGATAACAAAGAATTTGAAGAACCTTATAGGTAAAAAGAGAGCTTGGTACAAAAGGATTAAAAATGGGGAGGTCACTTTAGAACAGGAATTCGTACAACTGGTTAGAAATGTTAAAAGAGAGGTAAGGAAAGCAAAAAGAAACTATGAAGTTCGCATAGCAGGGCAAGCAAAGACAAATCCTAAAGGGTTTTTTCAGTTATATCGTACTAAGACTAGGGAAAGGATAGGTCCATTAAAAACTGAGACAGGTCAAATAACAGATAGTGATGAAGAGATGAGTAGTATTTTTAATAAATATTTTGCATCTGTATTTACTAAAGAGGAACTTAGTATGCCTTCAGCCGAACAAGTCTATGTGGGTGGGGACGAGGACAGGTTGACGAGTTTAGCAGTTACCAGGGAGGATGTTCTTAACACTTTCGCGCTCCGTGGAAACTCGCGGTTGACAGGGGGATCGTGGCCCCTCCGTGCGGGTAAGCGCGCGGTGACACTCAAATGTGTATACTCGTTCCAGTTTTCTCACCTTAATTCTCGCGCTACGTCGCTCGTTCTGGTATCATTGTGTTCGCAATTAAATTCTCTACAGGTGTGTATAAATATAATGTCCAAAAGCCTAGCGTGACTCCCAACAGCAAAGCGTAAAGTCGGCAAAAACGCACAAAATCAGTAACATGTGCATTCTCGTTCCATTTTTTTACCATAATTCTCGTGCTACGTCGCTCATTTTGGTATCATTGTGTTCGCAATTAAATTCCCTACAGATGTGTATGAATAAAATGTACAAAAGGCTGGAGTGCCTCCCCGCAGAAAAGCCTAAAGTTACCCATGAACGAGCACCATTTTGTACATTGCAACCTAATGTTCAACTCGTTCAATTTGATAACATCAAATTTCGTGCTACGTCGCTCGTTTTGGTATCAAATTGTTCGCAATAAAAAGGCGAGTATTTTAAAACTAGTCCCAGAATAATAGAGCAATAACTGGATTTTTAACAAATATTTTAATTCTGGATGCTCATCATCACAAATTTATTTATATCTCTCCAGTGTTCTGACAAATATTTGTGTTACATCTTTCATTTTGGTATCAAAGTGTTCGCAATAAAACGGCGCGCATTTTAAAACTAGTCCCAAGATAATAGGACAATAAATAGAATTTTAACAATTATTTTAATATTCGGACTATAGGCCTATTTATAATATTTCAAGTGTTTGGACATCAAGTTTCATGTTATATCTTTGATTTTGGTATCAAATTGTGTGCAATCTAAAGGCGCTTATTTTAAAACCACTACCAGATTGATCTGATAAAATTTAAATTTTTATAGTTTTACAACTTTTTATAGTTTTTTATAGTTTTTTTTTAAAGTTTTACAAATAGTAAAACTCAAACCAAACAAATCCCCAGGGCTGGATGAAGTGTTTGCCAGGGTGCTTAAAGAATGCAAAGAAGAGCTTTGTGACCCACTGTCAACCATACTTAATAAATCAATAGAGTCAGGCAGAGTGCAAGAGTTTTGGAAAGTTGCTAATGTGATACCAGTTTTTAAGAAAGGAGATAGATCACTTGCGTCTAACTATCGACCAATTAGCCTAACGTCTATTGTGGGAAAGTTACTCGAATCTATAATAGCAAATAAAATTCGTCTTCATCTTGAAAAACATAAATTAATAATTGAGTCGCAACATGGTTTTATAAATGGCCGTTCCTGTTTAACAAATTTGTTATCTTTTTATTCTAGCATAGTTGAGGCAGTTGATAGTGGTAAGGATTATGATGTGTACCTTGACTTTAGCAAAGCGTTTGATACAGTGCCACATGAAAGACTGATTACAAAGAGAGTCATGGTATTGGGGGTGCTATATTAAGCTGGATTAGGGCATGGCTATACCAAAGGAAACAGAGTTAGTATAAATGGAATCAAGTCAGAGTGGGAAAATGTTGTAAGTGGAGTGCCTCAAGGCTCTGTCCTGGGACCTCTGTTGTTTATAATATATATAAATGATTTAGATTCAGGTTTGAGTAGCAACATTTGCAAATTTGCCGATGATACGAAAATCGGTAGGGAAATTAATTCGGAGGACGACTCGCTATCACTTCAAGTTGATCTAGATAAGAACATAAGAACATAAGAACAAAGGTAACTGCAGAAGGCCTATTGGCCCATACGAGGCAGCTCCTATTCTATAACCACCCAATCCCACTCATATACTTGTCCAACCCGTGCTTGAAACAATCGAGGGACCCCACCTCCACAATGTTACGCGGCAATTGGTTCCACAAATCAACAACCCTGTTACTGAACCAGTATTTACCCAAGTCTTTCCTAAATCTAAACTTATCCAATTTATACCCATTGTTTCGTGTTCTGTCCTGTGTTGATACTTTTAATACCCTATTAATATCCCCCCGGTTATGTCCATTCATCCACTTGTAAACCTCTATCATGTCACCCCTAACTCTTCGCCTTTCCAGTGAATGCAACTTAAGCTTTGTTAATCTTTCTTCATATGAAAGATTTCTAATTTGGGGAATTAACTTAGTCATCCTACGCTGGACACGTTCAAGTGAATTTATATCCATTCTATAATATGGCGACCAAAACTGAACGGCATAATCTAAATGGGGCCTAACTAGAGCAAGATATAGCTTGAGAACCACACCAGGTGTCTTGTTACTAACGCTGCGATTAACAAATCCAAGTGTCCGATTTGCCTTATTACGAACATTTATGCATTGATCCTTTTGTTTTAAATTCTTACTAATCATAACTCCCAGATCCCTTTCGCAATCCGACTTCGCAATCACAACACCATCTAGCTCGTATCTTGTAACTCTATCATTACCTAACCTCAGAACTTAACATTTATCAGCATTAAACTGCATCTGCCAATCCTTTGACCATTTCAAAACCCTATCTAGATCAACTTGAAGTGATAGTGAGTCCTCCTCCGAATTAATTTCCCTACCGATTTTCGTATCATCGGCAAATTTGCAAATGTTGCTACTCAAACCTGAATCTAAATCATTTATATATATTATAAACAACAGAGGTCCCAGGACAGAGCCTTGAGGCACTCCACTTACAACATTTTCCCACTCTGACTTGATTCCATTTATACTAACTCTGTTTCCTTTGGTATAGCCATGCCCTAATCCAGCTTAATATAGCACCCCCAATACCATGAGACTATCTTTTTAATCAGTCTTTCATGTGGCACTGTATCAAAAGCTTTGCTAAAGTCAAGGTATACAACATCGCAATCCTTACAACTATCAACTGCCTCAACAATGCTAGAATAAAAAGATAAATTTGTTAAACATGAACGGCCATTTATAAAACCATGTTGCGACTCAATTATTAATTTATGTTTTTCAAGATGAAGACGAATTTTATTTGCTATTATAGATTCGAGTAACTTTCCCACAATAGACGTTAGGCTATAATTGGTCGATAGTTAGACGCAAGTGATCTATCTCCTTTCTTAAAAACTGGTATCACATTAGCAACTTTCCAAAACTCTGGCACTCTGCCTGACTCTATTGATTTATTAAATATGGTTGACAGTGGGTCACAAAGCTCCTCTTTGCATTCTTTAAGCACCCTGGCAAACACTTCATCCGGCCCTGGGGATTTGTTTGGTTTGAGTTTTACTATTTGTTTAAGAACATCCTCCCTGGTAACTGCTAAACTCGTCAACCTGTCCTCGTCTCCACCCACATAGACTGGAAAGACTTATCAATTGTGTACCATATTTAATAAATCATTCGAGTCAGGCAGATTGGCAAAGTCGTGAAAGGTTGCTAATGTGGTACCAATTTTTAAGAAAGGAGATAGATCACAGGCTTCAAACTATCGGCCAATTAGCCTAACGTCTATTATGGTTAAGTTACTTGATATAATGCCAAATACCATTCGCCTTCATCTTGAAAAACAATTTAATAAACGATACAAATATGGTTTTACAAATGGCAGTTCATGTTTAACAAATTTGCTATCATTTTATTCCAGCATAGTTGAGGCAGTTGATAGTTTTAAGGTTTTTGATGTTGTGTACCTTGACTTTAGAAAAGCTTTTGATACAGTGCTACATGAAAAACTGAATAAAAAGATAGTCTCATAATATTGGGGGGGGGCGGGGGGTGGGGTGCTATACTAAGATGGATTAGGGCATGGCTATACCAAAGGAAACAGTATACATGGGGTTAAATCAGAATTGGAAAATCTTGTAAGTGGAGTGCCTCTAGGCTCTGTCCTGGGCCCTCTGTTATTCTTAATTTATATAAATGGTTTAGATTCAGGTTTGAGCAGCAACATTTGCAAATTTGCCGATAATACAAAAATGGGAAGGGAAATAAACACTGAAAAAGACTATCACTTCAAGGTGATCTAAATAGGGTTTTGAAATTATCAAAATATTGGAAAATACAGTTTAATGCTGGCAGATTTTTGAGATTAGGTAATGATGATCGAGTTTCAAGATACGAGCTAGATGGTGTTGAGATTGCGATGTCGGATTGTGAAAGGGATCCTGGGAGTTATGTTAGTAAGAATTTAAAACCAAAATATCAATGCATAAATGTTCGTAATAAGGCAAATAAGGACACTGGGATTTATTAATCGAAGCGTTAGTAATAAGAATAAAGGTAACTGCAGAAGGTCTATTGGCCCATTCGAGGTAGCTCCTACCTATAACCACCCAATCCCACTAGTAAGTAAGTAAGCAAGTAATTATCAAAAGAAGGCACCAAACCGGGAAGGCTATGTAGCACCATCAAATGCGCAACCGCGGCCCCTTCATAAACTCGGGAACCACCAGATCAGGTGGAAACGGCCACTCCTTAAGCTCACTGACGCAAGTCGCATAACGAGGCTGGGGAGCGCAACCCACGTCCTTCGAGGTAGCAGACGACACCGCTGAAGCGTACGAGGGCTGCCGAGACGGCTGCGTCGCCGTACGCACAGGAGCAGGAGACAATCGACGAGATGGCAACTCCACCGAGACCGCAGGAGACACTGAAGAGACGGCCGGAGACGGAAGAGACGGCCGGAGACGGGAGAGGCGTCGAGACCGCAGCCGATGAAACGGGGACCGAGGAAGGGGTTACAGAACCCCCAGAACGAGCAGTCTTTTTCAACACCATCACCAGGCCACCCCGCTCACCACGAACCTCGGCAGGGGGAACCACCCCCCATGAAGAACCGGAGCCATCCGATGCAGGCGACGCACCCGAAGCAGGAACCTCAGTCACCACATCAGCAGTGGAGGCCGAAACACTGGCACGGGCATCCTCAGGCAAATGCACCTCTGCCGTCACCGTAGTACGCAACATAACCGGAGCCACCCCTCCGTCGCCGGCAGATTCACAAGCGACGAAGTCGCCAACATCTGTCCATGCAGAAGACGAACGCCAAGAATGCTTAGGCTCGGGCCGCACATCATCCGACCCGGAGGCAGACTCCGAGACACGCGCAACACAAGCAGGGCGAACCGATGCACGTCGCAGAACGGCAGCATCCTCAACCACATGGGGCACCAGGCCAGGCACAGGAGGAAGCGCCGGATCCACCCCAACACCCAGCACAGCCGGAACAGACGGCGAGGGTGCAGGGACAGGGTCAGATGCAGCAGAGGACGAACTGGAAGATGGGGGAATCGAGCAGCAGGCAGTGTGAAGAACCCCAGGGACAAGTCGGCGCAGGACGATCACCCTGCGACGCCACCACCTCTTTAGGAGAGGCGACAACCACAGGGGGCGCACCAGGCGGCGCAACAGGCGACACAGGGGGCACATCCGGGGCTGAAGAGACTGCCACATCCACTGAATCCTCCTCCACAGGAAGCGGCGGAAAATCCACCTCACATTGAAAGGGTCTCGGCTATCACCTCATTTTGACCCTTCAAAGGGTCTCGGCTATCACCTCATTTTGTCCGGTCGTGATGGTCAAGTGGATTAAGGCGTCTTGTACATACCAGTTGCGTTGCTTCTGGGAGTATGGGTTCGAGTCACTTCTGGGGTGTGAGTTTTCAGTTGCATATTGTCCTGGGGACCATTCAGGCTTGTTCGCATATATATATATATATATATATATATATATATATATATATATATATATATATATATATATATATTTATATATATATTTTACATATATTTATATATTTATATATATATATATATATAAATATATATATATATATATTTATATATATATTTTATATATATATATATATATATATATATATATATATATATATATATATATATATTTATATATATATTTTATATATAAATATATATATTTATATATATATATAAATATATATATATATATTTATATATATATATATATATATATATATATATATATATATATATATATATTTATATATATATATATATATGTCGTACCTAGTAGCCAGAACTCACTTCTCAGCCTACTATTCAAGGCCCGATTTGCCTAATAAGCCAAGTTTTCCTGAATTAATATATTTACTATAATTTTTTTCTTATGAAATGATAAAGCAACCCTTTTCTCTATGTATGAGGTCAATTTTTTTTTATTGGAGTTAAAATTAACGTAGATATATGACCGAACCTAACCAACCCTACCTAACCTAACCTAACCTATATTTATAGGTAAGGTTAGGTTAGGTAGCCAAAAAAAGCTAGGTTAGGTTAGGTTAGGTAGGTTAGGTAGACGAAAAAACATTAATTCATGAAAACGTGGCTTATTAGGCAAATCGGGCCTTGAATAGTAGGCTGAGAAGTGCGTTCTGGCTATTAGGTACGACATATATTTATATATATATATATATATATATATTTATATATATATATTTATATATATATATATATGTATATATATATATATATATATATGTATATATATATATATATATATATATATATATATATATATATATATATATATATATATATATATATTTATATATATATATATATATATTTATATATATATATATATATATATATATATATATATATATATATATATATATATATATGTATTTTATATATATATATAACTCGTGATATATACATATATATATATATATATATATATATATATATGTATATATCACGAGTTATATATATATATAAAATACATATATATATATATATATATATATATATATATATATATATATATATATATATATATATATATATATAAATATATATATATATATATATATATTAGGTTAGGTTAGGTTAGGTTAATTAGGTTAGGTAGTCGAAAAAACATTAATTCATGAAAACTTGGCTTATTAGGCAAATAGGGACATGCATAGTTGGCTGAGAAGTGCGTTCTGGCTATTAGGTACGACATATATATATATATATATATATATATATATATATATATATATATATATATATATATATATATATATATATATATATATATATATATATATATATATATATATATATATATGTCGTACCTAATAGCCAGAACGCACTTCTCAGCCAACTATGCATGTCCCTATTTGCCTAATAAGCCAAGTTTTCATGAATTAATGTTTTTTCGACTACCTAACCTAATTAACCTAACCTAACCTAACTTTTTCTGCTACCTAACCTAACCTAACCGATAGAGATAGGTTAGGTTAGGTTAGGTAGGGTTGGTTAGGTTCGGTCATATATCTACGTTCATTTTAACTCCAATAAAAAAAAATTGACCTCATACATAATGAAATGGGTAGCTTTATCATTTCATAAGAAAAAAATTAGAAAAAATATATTAATTCAGGAAAACTTGGCTTATTAGGCAAATCGGGCCTTGCATAGTAGGCTGAGAAGTGGGTTCTGGCTATTAGGTACGACATATATATATATATATATATATATATATATATATATATATATATATATATATATATATATATATATATATTATATATATATATATATATATATATATATATATATATATATATATATATATATATATATATATATATATATATATATATATATATATATATATAAGGCACAACTCTCCTAAACACGAGAGTGAAGTGTACAACTTTAGAACACTTTCCCACCAGGAGACTCGAACCCTAGCCAGCACAGAAGCCTTCCAGCAACTGGCATAACAGGTACGCCTTAACCCGCTCCACCACCAGCTCAGACCCTTAAAAGAGATGGTAATTTTGGAGTATTTAAATACACCAAAGATCACCACCTCCCAAGAGCACTAGAGCAAGTGAGGGGTCATTTATACGTTTATTTCATCAAGTCCCTGTTAATATGGGAAGACACAGTGTCTATGCTTAAGGCACAACTCTCCTAAACACGAGAGTGAAGTGTACAACTTTAGAACACTTTCCCACCAGGAGACTCGAACCCTAGCCAGCACAGAAGCCTTCCAGCAACTGGCATAACAGGTACGCCTTAACCCGCTCCACCACCAGCTCAGACCCTTAAAAGAGATGGTAATTTCGGAGTATTTAAATACACCAAAGATCACCACCTCCCAAGAGCACTAGAGCAAGTGAGGGGTCATTTATACGTTTATTTCATCAAGTCCCTGTTAATATGGGAAGACACAGTGTCTATGCTTAAGGCACAACTCTCCTAAACACGAGAGTGAAGTGTACAACTTTAGAACACTTTCCCACCAGGAGACTCGAACCCTAGCCAGCACAGAAGCCTTCCAGCAACTGGCATAACAGGTACGCCTTAACCCGCTCCACCACCAGCTCAGACCCTTAAAAGAGATGGTAATTTCGGAGTATTTAAATACACCAAAGATCACCACCTCCCAAGAGCACTAGAGCAAGTGAGGGGTCATTTATACGTTTATTTCATCAAGTCCCTGTTAATATGGGAAGACACAGTGTCTATGCTTAAGGCACAACTCTCCTAAACACGAGAGTGAAGTGTACAACTTTAGAACACTTTCCCACCAGGAGACTCGAACCCTAGCCAGCACAGAAGCCTTCCAGCAACTGGCATAACAGGTACGCCTTAACCCGCTCCACCACCAGCTCAGACCCTTAAAAGAGATGGTAATTTCGGAGTATTTAAATACACCAAAGATCACCACCTCCCAAGAGCACTAGAGCAAGTGAGGGGTCATTTATACGTTTATTTCATCAAGTCCCTGTTAATATGGGAAGACACAGTGTCTATGCTTAAGGCACAACTCTCCTAAACACGAGAGTGAAGTGTACAACTTTAGAACACTTTCCCACCAGGAGACTCGAACCCTAGCCAGCACAGAAGCCTTCCAGCAACTGGCATAACAGGTACGCCTTAACCCGCTCCACCACCAGCTCAGACCCTTAAAAGAGATGGTAATTTCGGAGTATTTAAATACACCAAAGATCACCACCTCCCAAGTGCACTAGAGCAGGTGAGGGGTCATTTATACGTTTATTTCATCAAGTCCCTGTTAATATGGGAAGACACAGTGTCTATGCTTAAGGCACAACTCTCCTAAACACGAGAGTGAAGTGTACAACTTTAGAACGTATAAATGACCCCTCACTTGCTCTAGTGCTCTTGGGAGGTGGTGATCTTTGGTGTATTTAAATACTCCGAAATTACCATCTCTTTTAAGGGTCTGAGCTGGTGGTGGAGCGGGTTAAGGCGTACCTGTTATGCCAGTTGCTGGAAGGCTTCTGTGCTGGCTAGGGTTCGAGTCTCCTGGTGGGAAAGTGTTCTAAAGTTATATATATATATATATATATATATATATATATATATATATATATATATATATATATATATATATATATATATATATATATATATATATATATATATATATATATATTTATATTTATATAGATTATTTTGTTATACCTTAGGGCGGAGGTGTAAGACCGCCGTAACCGACCTCCCATCTTCAAAACTAACCATTCGTCCAAACTGATCTGTTATTTTAATACATACTTTCTCCAACGTGTTAGTATTTAATGTCTTGTGCACTTGGGGATGAGCTCCTCTAGAATATGAGTCATGATAATTGATTGCATCTAAGATATTTACAATTTGCCCCCCGTATCGATCCGGCTCGATGACGTCACTATAAATGAGTAAATAGTCACAACCTCCGTCATTGTCTGGGGGGAATGAGGCCACGACCTTGGAGGCTGTTGTAATGTAATCTGTTTTTGCCTGATAAATGGTGTATTTGCGACTGCTGTCAAAACCAAGTACATTAGCTATTCTGTGTTTAAATTGAAGGCTAAGAGAATATAACAAACCAGTACCTTCATTGTTAAGAGTGGAGGTTAGTAATACTCGCTCTAAGGATTGATCATAGGTGAGGATTGGTTCTCTTTCTGAGAAGTATATTTTGAAATCACCGCGAAAACTAAGTTTCATGTCGGTGATTATTTGTCGGCTAAGCTCACCAGCGATGAATGTGATGTTTCTGGATAATATGTTGGTTTTGGGGAGGAAGGTGTAAATGAGATGTTATGGGCTTTTAGAAAGAGTTCCTCGTTTAAAAGTAGCATAGACGTCTATGCCAGACTCACCCTCATCCTTGATGATAGCGTTAATTCGTCTGGGTAGGAGTATGTTGACTAAGGCCACTTCATGTTTAATGGAAGGGTTTAAATGTAGAGTGGGGATGGTGTTTGTAAATGCTGAACTTGTGTTGTTGTATATATATCTTCTTGGTCGAGGCTAGTAAGGTATATGTAGTGTTCCTCGTCCATTGTTCAGTTATGTACTGATTGGGGTGGGAATAAAACATCATTACTTATATTTTATTTTATTAATCTACTAAGGAAATATTACTTTTTAAAAGAACTACAACAGGGGGATTATTCCCCATAACAAATTACATATAAAGAGCAGCAGCTGTTGGTGCTGCTGTCGCCCGCTGCCGCCGCTGCTGGAGCTGTTGGCACCACTGACACCGCTGCCACCGTTGATGGTACTGCTGCTGCTACTGCCACCGCTGGAGCCGTTGTAGTTGGTGGTACTGCTGCCGCTACCGTCACCGCTGCTGGAGCTGTGGTTACCGCTGACACCGCTGCCAGCGATGATGGTACTGTTGCTGCCGCTGCCACCGCTGGAACCGCTGTAGTTGGTGGTACTGCTGCCGTTACCGCCTCCGCTACTGGAGCTGTGGTTACCGCTGACACCGCTTGCCAGCGTTGATGGTACTGCTGCTGCTGCTGCAGCTGCTGTAGTTGGTGGTACTGCTGCCGCTGCCGCCACCGCCACTGGAGCTGTTGGTACCGCTGACACCACTGCCACTGTCGTTGGTGGTGCTGCTGCTGCTACGGTTGCTGCTGCTACCACCACCGAAGCTGCTGTAGATGGTGGTACTGCTGCTGTCGTCGCTGCTGCTGCTGCTGTTACTGACGGTGGTGGTGCTGCCACCTCTTCTTTGTGGCGGGATGGTTACAGCTTTCATTGTTTTTTCGGTGAGGAGGATAACAGGAATATTTCCTGTGACTCCATCGAGGATGGTGTCAATACGATGATTTGAGTGGGGGTCGAAGTCAATAGTGGTTTCGTTCCGTCGTTTGGCTGTAGCAGATGTTGAGGGTGGGGGTGGAGCGGCGCTGGAGGTGGATGAGTACTCTTGTAGGTGTCTCTTCTTCCTGGGGGTAGCTGGTGGTGCTGGTGGTGTAGAACGAGAAGAGCTTCCTGGGGTGGTGGCACCCTCCCCCACCACTGCATCTAGGGTGATAGTTTTACTATCACCCTCTCCTCTGGGATCATCATTCGGGAGGGGTACCATTGATGGGGTAACAATAGAGGGACGTTTGAGGATTACCAGCTCCTTGTTATGCTTGGCTAACTCTCCATTGAGAGAAATGAGCATGGGTCCGACGTCCTTGTGCCAGTTGTCCATGCCACCACGGGAGGCCCCCAGTCCATGGGGTACTACCAACCGAAACATGGTTGGGGTTCTTACCATAAGATTGCCAACCTTTGTTAGGGCGGTTTTGAGCCAAAACAATCTGTTTTTGGCAGTATCCAGGGTGACATTGGTGATGTAGTGGATGTCGGCGGAAGACTGCACTTGCTCCTGAGCTACAGGGTTGGACTCGAAGGGTGCTCCTGCACCGAAAGCAGAAATTAGCCCCACAATGGTGGGGCGGAAGAATAACACTGGCTCTTCGACAATGTCTTGTCCGTCGGAGGGCAGGGGAGCTATCTTCACTTCAATGTCCCCTGGGGTAGACCGGTAACGTATTGTGGCCCTGTTGACATTAGTCAGTCCTTCACGTTCCACACGGGCATAGTTGTAACATTTCCATATTACACTTGCCAGCCCATAGGGACGCACAACGGCGGCTGGGAGGTCGTACACTATTACATCTCCAACCCCAAAGGCGTGGGTGTCGGTGATGTCGTTGTCTATTGACTTAATGGATGATAAAGCCATGGCGGAGGGGCGGTTGAGAGGAGCGTGTCGACGACAACTATAGTGACCAGGAGTGACGGAGGGGGCCTTTAAATACACCTGTGTCCCCACCTGGAGGGAGAGGAATATAGGGGTGTGGGGTAGAGGCCGCCTTCCTCACCTTAAAAGTCCATACACACTCCGTCCAGTCTCGAAGGCTGTAATCTGGTCTCGATGTTGGAAGGTTAATTTTTCCATTTGCCATATCTCCGTCTGGATTTCCTGGGATGAATATTCTTCATAGCGTTTCACCGTTTCTCCAAATGACTTAAACAACCGTTCTGGAGGGGCACTCAACACAAGACGGTCATAACAATCCCACAATGCATATATCAATCTACATTTGTGTTCGACATACTTGTAGTACCACTGAGTAGCAACCAACTTCTTTAATAAGGGAAATTTGTCTTCTGCAGGTGTAGCTGGGGGAGGAGTGGGTCTAGAAGCTTGCTCCATGGTGGATATGCAACTGAATATGGTGGTCTTTAAGATGACCTTCATATAGGTCTTCAATACGGCTCCCAATGGGGTCTCCTATGGATGCCCCTCCCCCCTTTTAACTGTGATCTGGCGCGATAATTACGTATGAGGGTTGGGTCTATGCCAGCCATCCTCAGTAAAACCCTTACATCCTCCTTGTCAGTTGCCCTAAATTGTCCCTTAGTAAAGGCTAGAGTTTTAATTATATCTAAAATATTTAAATTTTGTACAGGCTTTAATAAATTTCCGCGACTATCCCACATCACCTGTTGGCTGTTTGCCCAAACATGTTCAATAATGCTTTGACATGTGGAATTTCCTCAATTTTAAAATTCACATTTATTAAGTTGTTCAGACTTGGATTTTGGGGCGTGATGGTGGCTTTATGAGGAGTGTGCCCAGCAACAATTAGTTGCATTTCGGGTGGAAGGATGGAATGTCCCCTTTTTTTTTTTTTTTTTTTTTTTTTAAAGGTGATGGTCGCGCCGGGCGGGCCGCGTTGTTTTTTTTTTTAAAGGGCGATGGTCGGCGGGGGCCCCAATGTCATTTAATGGATGTGTGACCAGCCCCGCCCGTCTGGAGGGACTACTGTGGCAACACCGCCCACAGCCCGTTGTTGTCAGGTGAGAGGATGGAGTGTCCTCTTCCCCCACTCCCCCATCACCCCTACCAGAGTCACAGGTGGGTAGGTTACAGGCACCACCAACATTATTACTTGAGTTAAAATCGTTTTTTAAAGAGAAGGACATACTTTCACTACCATCACCGCCGGGGGAGGGCAGACCCACCGCATTAGGAGGTGATGGTGAGTTCTTGTTTTTATTAAATAAATATTTTTCGGCTATGAATCGTGGTACCAGGCAATATTCTTTCACCATTTTTTTTTCTCTCGTTACTTATTTACGTAATTACCTTATTAGGGAGGAAATTAACGATACAGCCAGAGGTAGCAGAGCTGCCAATATCGCCCCACCACGTCTGAAGATCAGGATGAGCTTCTTTTTGTACAAAGAAGTTTTCTTACGTGCTACAGAACGAATGTCATTCTGATATCTCTGTAAGCCATTAATTATCTGAGGTTGAAATGGGATGTTTCGTTTCAGAAAATTGGCAAAAATTTCACAAATTGATTCAATTTCCTGCCGTTTTAAAGCCTTGATTAGTTTATTCCGCTTCTTGAGTGATAAATTGTTTAATAAAAATAACAACTGATGATGTTTCTCTACGAGAGAGTCCTGTTGAACTGTCATTTTTTGTTAAATTTGACGATGTCTTGAGCTTTAATCCAGCTATTGGCAGAATCTGGGTACCCTCTCCACTTGACGAAATATTCTGTGTCCTTTCGATGTTTTCCTAGACTGTAATACCGTTACAGGAAAATAGTCTGGAAGGGATTTTGGGATCAATTCTTGCTCATAAAACATGCCATTGACCAGCTCGTTGTTTAAATCTTTGATTTTATATGTTGGGATTGGATGTGTTCTGTCAATATGTGACACTACAAATATTTCTTCTGTATTTTGGTGCCAAAAGCCTTTGTGAAATATATTCCTGCGCTTTGCCAATCGCACATGCTGTCCAAGGTGCAGCCGTGGACTGATGGCGGTTATGGAGGAGTCATTGTTTAAATACATGACCTTAAACTGTCTTCTTATATCTTCAATATTTTGCAACTTATGAATGGCATAAGGAGTATTTTTTATTGTCCTGTGGAATGTGTGGTTGTACACGTCCACAACTTTAGGGAGGATGTGGATGTATTTTAATGAATTAGCTTGAGTCATATAATGATACAGTTTATGTTTTAAAGTTTTGATGGCTCGCTCCACTATGCTAGATTTCATTTCCGAAAATACACTATATAATTTAATATTTTTCTTATTAAAATAATTTTGAACTGACTTGTAAAATTCTCTACCTCGGTCAGTGAATATCCGCCTTACACCGAGAAACTGAGGCGTTTCCTCTAATATCTTCTTCAGAGCAACCAACACATCACTCGAATGTTTTGTTTTTAAAGTTTGAGTCTGCATTAGGCGGGAATAAACATCGACACAAATTAAAATATATTTAACACCATTATTGTATTTTTGTAAACTACAAAAGTCCCCTAGGTCACAGGCAATTATGGTACGAGGTTTAGGGGCCAATATTTTCCGTCGGGGGAACCTAACTAAATTTCCTCTATGTAACGTGTAAGATCGCTCTCCATGAAGAAATTCCTTCACATCTGCAACACTAATGTTGGGGTCTTTAAGTCTGGCAGCCTTATACAATTTTTGAATTGACCCTGTGAAACCACCCAGGCTAGAAATGTCATTATTGATGTTGGTGAGAATTGTCCGTTTCTGTGTCGTTAGAGACATTTTTTTTTTTTTTTGTTGATTACATTTGATACACAATTTCACACCGGTCTTCGTTGGTGATGCTCGTTCGTAGTTGTAATGCCTCAGGAACCGTCAGATCGACCAATAAGTAACCATACCTGTTCTGGGATATTGCCCGACGGTATATTTCAACGAAACTACTAGTAGTTTTTCGCCCATATAACTGGCCACTTAAAATTTCAAGTTAGGTTATGTCTTTTTGCTTCATTAATATATAATGACTACAATTCAGAGTTATTGTCCTGGCATATTTCCCCTGGGGAAACAAATTTTGACTAATTAGAATTACGGAAATATTACCGTGTCTCCCTCGTGTGAAGATATTGGCTATAATTGGACTCTGTATGGCTTCCAGGTATAAGTCGTCAATTATATACAAAACTGACTCATTTGAAAAAGGATCTTTATACTCTAGTGGGTTAATCAGGTCCTGGGAGACAGTAACCTTGTTTCGCAGAGAGGGAATGTTTGAAAGAGGCTGTTCTGTATTATTTGCAGATGACACTAAAATTTTTGAGAATTTTCCGTGGTATTTAATACATAAATTCCCCACTAGGGTCGTTTTCCCAGAATTGCTGAATCCAGCTACAAATATTCTTGCTGGGTGGTGGAAAATATTAAGTTGCTCGTCTGTGACAGACGTACACTCCTCCATATTTTCCCCATAAATGGTTCAATTACCTATGGGCGGTCGCTTATATATTCATATTATATATATATATATATATATATATATATATATATATATATATATATATATATATATATATATATATATATATATATATATATATATATATCACCATCAGTCTGACTCACCATCAGTCTGAAGAAAACACAAGTCATGGGACAAGGAGTGGACTCCCCACCTGACATCGGCATCTCTGATTCCAAACTGGAAGTCGTTCACGACTTCGTGTACCTGGGCTCCACAATCTCTGACTCCCTCTCTCTTGATACGGAGCTAAACAAGCGCATCGGTAAGGCATCTTCTACCATGTCCAGACTGACAAAGAGAGTGTGGACCAACAATAGGCTAACTGAGTATACTAAGATTCAGGTTTACAGAGCCTGTGTCCTGAGCACTCTCCTTTATGGCAGTGAGTCTTGGACACTCCGCGCCCGTCAGGAAAGACAGCTGAATGCCTACCACATGCGCTGCCTTCGACACATCTTGGACATCACCTGGCAGGACAAGGTGACAAACAACATCGTTTTGGGGAGAGCAAGAATCACCAGCATGTACACAATGCTGAAACAAAGACGAATGCGCTGGCTCGGGCACGTTGTGCGAATGGGCGACGGCAGGATCCCCAAGGATCTCCTGTACGGAGAGCTGATGCAGGGAAAGCGTCCAACAGGCAAGCCCCAGCTACGGTACAAAGACGTATGCAAGAGGGACCTGAAAGCCATGGACGTCGATCTTGCTATATGGGAGACACTGGCTGCAGACCGTTCAGCCTGGAGGCAGTCTGTTCAACGAGGTCTCTCCAAGTTCGAGGAGTCACTTGCCAAGGAATCGGAGGCAAAGAGACAGAGAAGGAAAGCCGGTAGCCAGGAAGACAGACCAGAATCGGACTTCGTTTGTGCTCGGTGTGGGAAGGACTGCCACTCTCGGATTGGCCTCATCAGTCACACCAGACGCTGCACCAGGATTGACAACTAGGGCGCAACTCCATAGTCTCCCGAGACTGAAGGATGCCTACTACTACTACTGCCTACTATATATATATATATATATATATATATATATATATATATGGGAGTGTGAGAAACAGTGTGTGTGTGTGTGTGTTAGTGTTTGTGTGTGTGAGTGTGAGTGTGTGTGTGTGAGTGTGTGTGTGTGTATGTGAGTGTGAGTGTGTATTCACCCACCAAGGAATGTCACTCCCTCACAACATAGCCAGTCCTTCTGATGTTTTTTGAAGTAGAAGTCCCCTAGTGATGACCTCCAGACGAGAGGAAAAAAAAAGGTTTCTACAGCAGGCCTAACCCTTCTCTTACAAAAAGGACTGAGATGTGTTGTATGTGGCAACGTTGCCCCTCACTGTTCTGAGTCAATAAAAGGACGCTACACCTCCCCCCCACCATGTATTATTGAAATAGTGACGAAACCGACCACTCTCCTCCCCGTCTAGACCGAGATGTAAGTAAATTAGTATCTAATTCATATAAGGGTTATATATATATAGGTTATATTAATAGGAGCTGCCTTGTATGGGCCAATAGGCCTTCTGCAGTTACCTTCTTTCTTATAATTCCTTTCCTCCACTTATTTTTGGTGGTCAGGTGATCTGCCCAGGCGGATATAAAGGTCTTATCAGTAATCTTATCTTCATTCTACTTTGCTCTGATGAAGGCGAATTAGCCGAAAACGCGTTAAGCATTTTCTATTTTTCATATGTGGTTATTCTGCATACTTGGATCAGTGTTTTTGTGATCATTGCCCGATTAGGCCCGATTTGCATAATAAGCCAAGTTTTCATGAATTAATTGTTTTTCGACGACCTAACCTACCTAACCTAACCTAACATTATCGGCTACCTAACCTAACATAACTTATAAAGATAGGTTAGGTTAGGTTAGGTAGGGTTGGTTAGGTTCGATCATATATCTATGTTAATTTTAACTACAATAAAAAATAATTGACCTCATACATAATGAAATGGGTAGCTTTATCTTTTCATAAGAAAAAAATTAGAGAAAATATATTAATTCAGGAAAACTTGGCTTATTAGGCAAATTTGGCCTTGCATAGTAGGCTGACAAGTGCGTTCTGGCTACTAGGTACGACATATATATATATATATATATATATATATATATATATATATATATATATATATATATATATATATATATATATATATATATATATATATATACAGGAATATATGAAACAGGGTTTTTGCTTAAGTACTTTCGTATATTAAATACATCTTCAGAAGGAATGATTTTACAGATCGAGTGATGGGTATAAATAGGCAGGAGAGAGTGGTGAAGTGGGGTGAGGTACAATACTTGGACAATGCAGACGGCCCATTGGCCCATCAGATGCACCCAATTGGCCCATCCGATGTAGCCCAATGGCCCATCTGATACAGCAGACATACAAGCATAAAATGGGATGGGCCATTGGGATATATATATATATATATATATATATATATATATATATATATATATATATATATATATATATATATATATATATATATATATATATATATATATATATATGGGAGTGTGAGAAAGAGTGTGTGTGTGTGTGTGTGTGTTAGTGTTTGTGTGTGTGAGTGTGAGTGTGTGTGTGTGAGTGTGTGTGTGTATGTGAGTGTGAGTGTGTATTCACCCACCAAGGAATGTCACTCCCTCACAACATAGCCAGTCCTTCTGATGTTTTTTGAAGTAGAAGTCCCCTAGTGATGACCTCCAGACGAGAGGAAAAAAAAAGGTTTCTACAGCAGGCCTAACCCTTCTCTTACAAAAAGGACTGAGAGGTGTTGTATGTGGCAACGTTGCCCCTCACTGTTCTGAGTCAATAAAAGGACGCTACACCTCCCCCCCACCATGTATTATTGAAATAGTGACGAAACCGACCACTCTCCTCCCCGTCTAGACCGAGATGTAAGTAAATTAGTATCTAATTCATATAAGGGTTATATATATATAGGTTATATTAATAGGAGCTGCCTTGTATGGGCCAATAGGCCTTCTGCAGTTACCTTCTTTCTTATAATTCCTTTCCTCCACTTATTTTTGGTGGTCAGGTGATCTGCCCAGATAGATATAAAGGTCTTATCAGTAATCTTATCTTCATTCTACTTTGCTCTGATGAAGGCGAATTAGCCGAAAACGCGTTAAGCATTTTCTATTTTTCATATGTGGTTATTCTGCATACTTGGATCAGTGTTTTTGTGATCATTGCCCGATTAGGCCCGATTTGCCTAATAAGCCAAGTTTTCATGAATTAATTGCTTTTCGACGACCTAACCTACCTAACCTAACCTAACATTATCGGCTACCTAACCTAACATAACTTATAAAGATAGGTTAGGTTAGGTTAGGTAGGGTTGGTTAGGTTCGATCATATATCTATGTTAATTTTAACTACAATAAAAAATAATTGACCTCATACATAATGAAATGGGTAGCTTTATCTTTTCATAAGAAAAAAATTAGAGAAAATATATTAATTCAGGAAAACTTGGCTTATTAGGCAAATTTGGCCTTGCATAGTAGGCTGACAAGTGCGTTCTGGCTACTAGGTACGACATATATATATATATATATATATATATATGTCGTACCTAGTAGCCAGAACGTACTTCTGAGCCTACTATGCAAGGCCTGATTTGCCTAATAAGCCAAGTTTACCTGAATTATTATATTTTCTCTAATTTTTTTCTTATGAAATGATAAAGCTACCCATTTTATTACGTATGAGGCCAATTTTTTTTTATTGGAGTTAAAATTAACGTAGATATATGACCAAACCTAACCAACCCTACCTATCCTAACCTAACCTATCTTTATAGGTTAGGTTAGGTTAGGTAGCCGCAAAAGTTAGGTTAGGTTAGGTTAGGTAGGTTAGGTTGTTGAAAAATAATTAATTCATGAAAACTTGGCTTATTAGGCAAATCGGGCCTTGCATAGTAGGCAGAGAAGTGCGTTCTGGCTACTAGGTACGACATATATATATATATATATATATATATATATATATATATATATATATATATATATATATATATATATATATATATATATATATATATATATATATATATATATACAGGAATATATGAAACAGGAATTTCCTTAAGTACTTTCGTATATTAAATACATCTTCAGAAGGAATGATTTTACAGATCGAGTGATGGGTATAAATAGGCAGGAGAGAGTGGTGAAGTGGGGTGAGGTACAATACTTGGACAATGCAGACGGCCCATTGGCCCATCAGATGCACCCAATTGGCCCATCCGATGTAGCCCAATGGCCCATCTGATACAGCAGACATACAAGCATAAAATGGGATGGGCCATTGGGATATATATATATATATATATATATATATATATATATATATATATATATATATATATATATATATATATATATATATATATATATATATATATGCCCAATATATATATATATATATATATTGTATGTGTATGTGTCTTTAAATACCACAGACCTGTATGTGTCTTTGTGGTATTTAAATACTCCGAAATTACCATCTCTTTTAAGGGTCTGAGCAGGTGGTGGAGCGGGTTAAGGCGTACCTGTTATGCCAGTTGCTGGAAGCCTTCTGTGCTGGCTAGGGTTCGAGTCTCCTGGTGGGAAAGTGTTCTAAAGTTGTATACTTCACTCTCATGTTTAGGAGAGTTGTGCCTTAAGTTCATAGACACAGTGTTCTCCCATATTAACAGGGACTTGATGAAATAAACGTATAAATGACCCCTCACTTGCTCTAGTGCTCTTGGGAGGTGGTGATCTTTGTGGTATTTAAATACTCCGAAATTACCATCTCTTTTAAGGGTCTGAGCAGGTGGTGGAGCGGGTTAAGGCGTACCTGTTATGCCAGTTGCTGGAAGGCTTCTGTGCTGGCTAGGGTTCGAATCTCCTGGTGGGAAAGTGTTCTAAAGTTGTATACTTCACTCTCTTGTTTAGGAGAGTTGTGCCTTAAGTTCATAGACACAGTGTTCTCCCATATTAACAGGGACTTGATGAAATAAACGTATAAATGACCCCTCACTTGCTCTAGTGCTCTTGGGAGGTGGTGATCTTTGTGGTATTTAAATACTCCAAAATTACCATCTCTTTTAAAGGTCTGAGCAGGTGGTGGAGCGGGTTAAGGCGTACCTGTTATGCCAGTTGCTGGAAGGCTTCTGTGCTGGCTAGGGTTCGAGTCTCCTGGTGGGAAAGTGTTCTAAAGTTGTATACTTCACTCTCGTGTTTAGGAGAGTTGTGCCTTAAGTTCATAAACACAGTGTTCTCCCATATTAACAGGGACTTGATGAAATAAACATATAAATGACCCCTCACTTGCTCTAGTGCTCTTGGGAGGTGGTGATCTTTGTGGTATTTAAATACTCCGAAATTACCATCTCTTTTAAGGGTCTAAGCAGGTGGTGGAGCGGGTTAAGGCGTACCTGTTATGCCAGTTGCTGGAAGGCTTCTGTGCTGGCTAGGGTTCGAGTCTCCTGGTGGGAAAGTGTTCTAAAGTTGTATACTTCACTCTCGTGTTTAGGAGAGTTGTGCCTTAAGTTCATAGACACAGTGTTCTCCCATATTAACAGGGACTTGATGAAATAAACGTATAAATGACCCCTCACTTGCTCTAGTGCTCTTGGGAGGTGGTGATCTTTGTGGTATTTAAATGCTCCGAAATTACCATCTCTTTTAAGGGTCTGAGCAAGTGGTGGAGCGGGTTAAGGCGTACCTGTTATGCCAGTTGCTGGAAGGCTTCTGTGCTGGCTAGGGTTCGAGTCTCCTGGTGGGAAAGTGTTCTAAAGTTGTATACTTCACTCGTGTTTAGGAGAGTTGTGCCTTAAGTTCATAGACACAGTGTTCTCCCATATTAACAGGGACTTGATGAAATAAACGTATAAATGACCCCTCACTTGCTCTAGTGCTCTTGGGAGGTGGTGATCTTTGTGGTATTTAAATACTCCGAAATTACCATCTCTTTTAAGGGTCTGAGCCGGTGGTGGAGCGGGTTAAGGCGTACCTGTTATGTCAGTTGCTGGAAGGCTTCTGTGCTGGCTAGGGTTCGAGTCTCCTGGTGGGAAAGTGTTCTAAAGTTGTATACTTCACTCTCGTGTTTAGGAGAGTTGTGCCTTAAGTTCATAGACACAGTGTTCTCCCATATTAACAGGGACTTGATGAAATAAACGTATAAATGACCCCTCACTTGCTCTAGTGCTCTTGGGAGGTGGTGATCTTTGTGGTATTTAAATACTCCGAAATTACCATCTCTTTTAAGGGTCTGAGCAGGTGGTGGAGCGGGTTAAGGCGTACCTGTTATGCCAGTTGCTGGAAGGCTTCTGTGCTGGCTAGGGTTCGAGTCTCCTGGTGGGAAAGTGTTCTAAAGTTGTATACTTCACTCTCGTGTTTAGGAGAGTTGTGCCTTAAGTTCATAGACACAGTGTTCTCCCATATTAACAGGGACTTGATGAAATAAACGTATAAATGACCCCTCACTTGCACTAGTGCTCTTGGGAGGTGGTGATCTTTGTGGTATTTAAATACTCCGAAATTACCATCTCTTTTAAGGGTCTGAGCAGGTGGTGGAGCGGGTTAAGGCGTACCTGTTATGCCAGTTGCTGGAAGGCTTCTGTGCTGGCTAGGGTTCGAGTCTCCTGGTGGGAAAGTGTTCTAAAGTTGTATACTTCACTCTCGTGTTTAGGAGAGTTGTGCCTTAAGTTCATAGACACAGTGTTCTCCCATATTAACAGGGACTTGATGAAATAAATGTATAAATGACCCCTCACTTGCTCTAGTGCTCTTGGGAGGTGGTGATCTTTGTGGTATTTAAATACTCCGAAATTACCATCTCTTTTAAGGGTCTGAGCAGGTGGTGGAGCGGGTTAAGGCGTACCTGTTATGCCAGTTGCTGGAAGGCTTCTGTGCTGGCTAGGGTTCGAGTCTCCTGGTGGGAAAGTGTTCTAAAGTTGTATACTTCACTCTCATGTTTAGGAGAGTTGTGCCTTAAGTTCATAGACACAGTGTTCTCCCATATTAACAGGGACTTGATGAAATAAACGTATAAATGACCCCTCACTTGCACTAGTGCTCTTGGGAGGTGGTGATCTTTGTGGTATTTAAATACTCCGAAATTACCATCTCTTTTAAGGGTCTGAGCAGGTGGTGGAGCGGGTTAAGGCGTACCTGTTATGCCAGTTGCTGGAAGGCTTCTGTGCTGGCTAGGGTTCGAATCTCCTGGTGGGAAAGTGTTCTAAAGTTGTATACTTCACTCTCTTGTTTAGGAGAGTTGTGCCTTAAGTTCATAGACACAGTGTTCTCCCATATTAACAGGGACTTGATGAAATAAACGTATAAATGACCCCTCACTTGCTCTAGTGCTCTTGGGAGGTGGTGATCTTTGTGGTATTTAAATACTCCAAAATTACCATCTCTTTTAAAGGTCTGAGCAGGTGGTGGAGCGGGTTAAGGCGTACCTGTTATGCCAGTTGCTGGAAGGCTTCTGTGCTGGCTAGGGTTCGAGTCTCCTGGTGGGAAAGTGTTCTAAAGTTGTATACTTCACTCTCGTGTTTAGGAGAGTTGTGCCTTAAGTTCATAAACACAGTGTTCTCCCATATTAACAGGGACTTGATGAAATAAACATATAAATGACCCCTCACTTGCTCTAGTGCTCTTGGGAGGTGGTGATCTTTGTGGTATTTAAATACTCCGAAATTACCATCTCTTTTAAGGGTCTAAGCAGGTGGTGGAGCGGGTTAAGGCGTAGCTGTTATGCCAGTTGCTGGAAGGCTTCTGTGCTGGCTAGGGTTCGAGTCTCCTGGTGGGAAAGTGTTCTAAAGTTGTATACTTCACTCTCGTGTTTAGGAGAGTTGTGCCTTAAGTTCATAGACACAGTGTTCTCCCATATTAACAGGGACTTGATGAAATAAACGTATAAATGACCCCTCACTTGCTCTAGTGCTCTTGGGAGGTGGTGATCTTTGTGGTATTTAAATACTCCGAAATTACCATCTCTTTTAAGGGTCTGAGCAGGTGGTGGAGCGGGTTAAGGCGTACCTGTTATGCCAGTTGCTGGAAGGCTTCTGTGCTGGCTAGGGTTCGAGTCTCCTGGTGGGAAAGTGTTCTAAAGTTGTATACTTCACTCGTGTATAGGAGAGTTGTGCCTTAAGTTCATAGACACAGTGTTCTCCCATATTAACAGGGACTTGATGAAATAAACGTATAAATGACCCCTCACTTGCTCTAGTGCTCTTGGGAGGTGATGATCTTTGTGGTATTTAAATACTCCGAAATTACCATCTCTTTTAAGGGTCTGAGCAGGTGGTGGAGCGGGTTAAGGCGTACCTGTTATGTCAGTTGCTGGAAGGCTTCTGTGCTGGCTAGGGTTCGAGTCTCCTGGTGGGAAAGTGTTCTAAAGTTGTATACTTCACTCTCGTGTTTAGGAGAGTTGTGCCTTAAGTTCATAGACACAGTGTTCTCCCATATTAACAGGGACTTGATGAAATAAACGTATAAATGACCCCTCACTTGCTCTAGTGCTCTTGGGAGGTGGTGATCTTTGTGGTATTTAAATACTCCGAAATTACCATCTCTTTTAAGGGTCTGAGCAGGTGGTGGAGCGGGTTAAGGCGTACCTGTTATGCCAGTTGCTGGAAGGCTTCTGTGCTGGCTAGGGTTCGAGTCTCCTGGTGGGAAAGTGTTCTAAAGTTGTATACTTCACTCTCGTGTTTAGGAGAGTTGTGCCTTAAGTTCATAGACACAGTGTTCTCCCATATTAACAGGGACTTGATGAAATAAACGTATAAATGACCCCTCACTTGCACTAGTGCTCTTGGGAGGTGGTGATCTTTGTGGTATTTAAATACTCCGAAATTACCATCTCTTTTAAGGGTCTGAGCAGGTGGTGGAGCGGGTTAAGGCGTACCTGTTATGCCAGTTGCTGGAAGGCTTCTGTGCTGGCTAGGGTTCGAGTCTCCTGGTGGGAAAGTGTTCTAAAGTTGTATACTTCACTCTCGTGTTTAGGAGAGTTGTGCCTTAAGTTCATAGACACAGTGTTCTCCCATATTAACAGGGACTTGATGAAATAAACGTATAAATGACCCCTCACTTGCTCTAGTGCTCTTGGGAGGTGGTGATCTTTGTGGTATTTAAATACTCCGAAATTACCATCTCTTTTAAGGGTCTGAGCAGGTGGTGGAGCGGGTTGAGGCGTACCTGTTATGCCAGTTGCTGGAAGGCTTCTGTGCTGGCTAGGGTTCGAGTCTCCTGGTGGGAAAGTGTTCTACAGTTGTATACTTCACTCTCGTGTTTAGGAGAGTTGTGCCTTAAGTTCATAGGCACAGTGTTCTCCCATATTAACAGGGACTTGATGAAATAAACGTATAAATGATCCCTCACTTGCTCTAGTGCTCTTGGGAGGTGGTGATCTTTGTGGTATTTAAATACTCCGAAATTACCATCTCTTTTAAGGGTCTGAGCAGGTGGTGGAGCGGGTTAAGGCGTACCTGTTATGCCAGTTGCTGGAAGGCTTCTGTGCTGGCTAGGGTTCAAGTCTCCTGGTGGGAAAGTGTTCTAAAGTTGTATACTTCACTCTCGTGTTTAGGAGAGTTGTGCCTTAAGTTCATAGACACAGTGTTCTCCCATATTAACAGGGACTTGATGAAATAAACGTATAAATGACCCCTCACTTGCTCTAGTGCTCTTGGGAGGTGGTGATCTTTGTGGTATTTAAATACTCCGAAATTACCATCTCTTTTAAGGGTCTGAGCAGGTGGTGGAGCGGGTTAAGGCGTACCTGTTATGCCAGTTGCTGGAAGGCTTCTGTGCTGGCTAGGGTTCAAGTCTCCTGGTGGGAAAGTGTTCTAAAGTTGTATACTTCACTCTCGTGTTTAGGAGAGTTGTGCCTTAAGTTCATAGACACAGTGTTCTCCCATATTAACAGGGACTTGATGAAATAAACGTATAAATGACCCCTCACTTGCTCTAGTGCTCTTGGGAGGTGGTGATCTTTGTGGTATTTAAATACTCCGAAATTACCATCTCTTTTAAGGGTCTGAGCAGGTGGTGGAGCGGGTTAAGGCGTACCTGTTATGCCAGTTGCTGGAAGGCTTCTGTGCTGGCTAGGGTTCGAGTCTCCTGGTGGGAAAGTGTTCTAAAGTTGTATACTTCACTCTCGTGTTTAGGAGAGTTGTGCCTTAAGTTCATAGACACAGTGTTCTCCCATATTAACAGGGACTTGATGAAATAAACGTATAAATGACCCCTCACTTGCACTAGTGCTCTTGGGAGGTGGTGATCTTTGTGGTATTTAAATACTCCGAAATTACCATCTCTTTTAAGGGTCTGAGCAGGTGGTGGAGCGGGTTAAGGCGTACCTGTTATTCCAGTTGCTGGAAGGCTTCTGTGCTGGCTAGGGTTCGAGTCTCCTGGTGGGAAAGTGTTCTAAAGTTGTATACTTCACTCTCGTGTTTAGGAGAGTTGTGCCTTAAGTTCAGTGACACAGTGTTCTCCCATATTAACAGGGACTTGATGAAATAAACGTATAAATGACCCCTCACTTGCTCTAGTGCTCTTGGGAGGTGGTGATCTTTGTGGTATTTAAATACTCCGAAATTACCATCTCTTTTAAGGGTCTGAGCAGGTGGTGGAGCGGGTTAAGGCGTACCTGTTATGCCAGTTGCTGGAAGGCTTCTGTGCTGGCTAGGGTTCGAGTCTCCTGGTGGGAAAGTGTTCTACAGTTGTATACTTCACTCTCGTGTTTAGGAGAGTTGTGCCTTAAGTTCATAGGCACAGTGTTCTCCCATATTAACAGGGACTTGATGAAATAAACGTATAAATGATCCCTCACTTGCTCTAGTGCTCTTGGGAGGTGGTGATCTTTGTGGTATTTAAATACTCCGAAATTACCATCTCTTTTAAGGGTCTGAGCAGGTGGTGGAGCGGGTTAAGGCGTACCTGTTATGCCAGTTGCTGGAAGGCTTCTGTGCTGGCTAGGGTTCAAGTCTCCTGGTGGGAAAGTGTTCTAAAGTTGTATACTTCACTCTCGTGTTTAGGAGAGTTGTGCCTTAAGTTCATAGACACAGTGTTCTCCCATATTAACAGGGACTTGATGAAATAAACGTATAAATGACCCCTCACTTGCTCTAGTGCTCTTGGGAGGTGGTGATCTTTGTGGTATTTAAATACTCCGAAATTACCATCTCTTTTAAGGGTCTGAGCAGGTGGTGGAGCGGGTTAAGGCGTACCTGTTATGCCAGTTGCTGGAAGGCTTCTGTGCTGGCTAGGGTTCAAGTCTCCTGGTGGGAAAGTGTTCTAAAGTTGTATACTTCACTCTCGTGTTTAGGAGAGTTGTGCCTTAAGTTCATAGACACAGTGTTCTCCCATATTAACAGGGACTTGATGAAATAAACGTATAAATGACCCCTCACTTGCTCTAGTGCTCTTGGGAGGTGGTGATCTTTGTGGTATTTAAATACTCCGAAATTACCATCTCTTTTAAGGGTCTGAGCAGGTGGTGGAGCGGGTTAAGGCGTACCTGTTATGCCAGTTGCTGGAAGGCTTCTGTGCTGGCTAGGGTTCGAGTCTCCTGGTGGGAAAGTGTTCTAAAGTTGTATATATATATATATATATATATATATATATATATATATATATATATATATATATATATATATATACATCGAGACATCACGATCACGCTTACCTAGAATAAATAAATAAGTAAATAAATATATATATATATATATATATATATATATATATATATATATATATATATATATATATATATATATATATATATATATATATATTTATTTATTTATTTATTCTAGGTAAGCGTGATCGTGATGTCTCGAGTTGGTGATATTTGTAGAATTTGTGGATGGCGCTCATCACATCACTTCATTCATAGGTGTTACACATGTTTCTTCTGCGGAGAAACTGCATGTGTACAGTCTAGTGGTGAACACAGGAGAACCTGTGCTGGAGGTATGACTGTATTTTATATATTTATTTATTTATTTATTTATTTATGGATATTTAATTCAAATGAGAAATATTAAGATGGGTTTTCCCCTTCTCCGTGAGTGTGTGAGAGTGTGTGTATATAAATTATACACTATTTCCTTCATTAGGTAAACGTCGCCAGCCCACCCTCCCTTCCAGAGAGGATGGCTTCATGTGCTTCTTGTGTGGAAATACCACCTTGAGACCTCACCACACATTCCCTTGTGATAATTGTGGGACCTCTCTGTGTGAGGACTTGACCTCTGAACATCTACAAACATGTCCCCGTGGTGAGTGAATAAACCCTCCACCTTTATTTCTCTTAAGAAGCTTTTTTTTGAGAACTTATGTCATGGGGTTTAGCGAGAGGGTGTTGCCTTTTATTATTATTATTATTATTATTATTATTATTAATTTCCAGGGGTGATTCAGAGGCAGGTAGGGGAGGAACATGACAAAGCACAGCGTGACAATAACCCCTTAGGTGGAGGTGGGGTTAGACAGTCCATTGCAAATGGAGGGGAGGGGGGAGATGAAGTGATGAGTGATGATGATGATGATGATGATGACGACGACGATGGTGGTGGTGATAGGGGTGACATCTCTCAGCCGGGCCCTAGTGGTCTTAGACCTCTTGTCAACAATCGAGTTAATGACCTAATTAGTGAAGAAAATTCCCCAGATGGGGAGGATGCTATAGACACTCCCCACTTAATTATTAGGGTGGGGGCCCTGGGGGATCTCTTTACTAGGATGAAATATTCCATCCCCTCAGCCTTCGCCACAGACCCTATAGGACTCCTAAGCAACTTTAGGGACTATTACATATCTGAAATAGAGAATTACATGAATTCTCTTGGGGGACATGGCAATTTTACTTCATCATTAAAAATCCTTCTCGAAGTAAAGGTAACACTTTTAAAACAACAACTCACAGAAGATGATGACTTTAGGGAACACTTCATAACAACACCTGCTAGACTGGTAACTTTTGAGGAGGTGGGTAATCATATTGATACCTGGGTGGGTTCTATGATTACACGACTGGAAGATCTCCTTTCAGAAACAGAGGGGAGTGGTTTCATATTATATAATGTCGATTTCCTCAAAATCGTCATCTGTAATGCAAGTGTAAGGTCAGTTTTGGGGGATTATGTCCCTTATCCCCCCTTTCTAAGGGGACGGTATGAGGTCTTCAACCCAAACCCTGCTGGTAACAATAAAACATGCATTATTCAGTGCATTGCTGCTTTTCTGGCATCACAACAAGGGTGGAAGTGGAGACTTGTAGAGTCTCACTCTAGGATTAGGAAAATGGTCAAATACGACAATTTATCCTTCCCTCTGTCTTGGGAGGATATCTCTAAATTGGAGAATAGAAATAAACTATCCATTTTTTTTGTATTCAATACACAAACATACAGACGCCGTCTATCACGTCTCTCTTTGTCGTCCTGGTCGCAGACAGTACTCGGTCATAGTTCCTTTATTGTTATTGGGGGAATCTCATGTGGCCCTAATTAAAGAGTTCGATAAGTTCCTACGGAACTTTACTCGCAGCCACAGACGAAAGACAGTCTTCTGTAGAAACTGTCTCTCAGAATATCAAAATTCGTCTGAGCTAACAAATCACTCATCTTCCTGCGACATCACTCAGAAAATTATTTACCCTCAGCCTGGGGACACACTCCATTTTAAAAATACGGGGAAAGGTTACCCCCCTTCCCATGTGGGCTATTTTGATTTTGAGTGTGTCCTAAGCACTGAGGATTGTCTAGGTTCTGTTACAGCCATACATAGACCTATAGCATACAGCTATATAATTGTTGATAGGAACCACACTGTCATTGATAAATTTACTTATTTTGGGGGGGACAGTGTTACTCATTTCATGCAGCGAGTTGCTACCAAATGGGAAATTATCAGATCCACTCTCCCCCATTATGAAATAGACATGTCTCTTGAGGATATGATCCATTTTAGGAGACAGACTCACTGCCAGTTTTGTGAGGAGGTATTTACCCCCTCCAATTTCAAGGTTCAACATCATGATCACCTTAGGGAAAAACTCAATTATATTGGAGCTCTCTCTAATTACTGCAACCTCCGCCACATAAATGCTCTAGAGAGTTTAGTCCTAATTGCTCATAATATGTCTTATGACATGGGCTTAATTTTGAGGGAGTTTGCCATGGGTTCAACTATTAAGAGCAATATCCTCATGAGACAGGGGACGAAATATCTTAAGGTAGAAATAGGGAAGCTTAAATTTCTTGATTCACTGGCTTTTATTACAGGTAGTCTTTCATCCCTAGCAAAGACCCACATTGATTCAGCCAGCCCCTTAACATTCACTCACTCAATGATAGAAGGTTTGCCCAAAAAGAGTCACCACCTACTCTTAAAGGGTAAGCAGTTTTTCCCTTATGAATATACCACAAAAATCAGCTGCTTTAATGACACAACACTCCCTCCTATTGAAATGTTCTACAGCTCCCTAAACAAATCAGGTATAACTTTGGAAGAATATAGACATTCTAAATTAGTATGGGAGGCTACAGGGTGTAGGACATTAAAAGACTACCTCCTCATTTATTTGAGGTGTGATGTAGGATTACTGGCTGACATTTTACACACCACAGGACAATTCTAAATGATATATATTCTTTAGAATTGACACACTATTGTAGCCTCCCAGGGTACTCCTACGACTGCTTCCTGAAAAGTAGCAGAATATCATTGGAGTTAAGTGCAGATGTGACGTTGCACAATCTCGTATCACAAAACATACGAGGGGGTTTTACAACTGCAGTTAGGAGTTATGTCAGAGCTAACAACTGCTATGTCAACCCATCTTTTAACCCCCATATATATATATATATATATATATATATATATATATATATATATATATATATATATATATATATATATATATATTTATATATATATATATATATATATATATATATATATATATATATATATATATATATATATATATTTATATATATATATATATATATATATATATATATATATATATATATATATATATATATATATATATATATATATATATATATATATACATACACACACACATAGCTATATATATATATATATATATATATATATATATATATATATATATATATATATATATATATATATATACATACACACACACATAGCTATATATATATATATATATATATATATATATATATATATATATATATATATATATATAAGTGCAAACAAGCCTGAATGGTCCCCAGGACTATATGCGAATGAAAACTCACACCCCAGAAGTGACTCGAACCCATACTCCCAGAAGCATCGCAACTGGTAACTACAGGGCGCCTTAATCCGCTTGACCATCACGGCCGTCAAAAGGAAGTGATAGCCGAGGCTATTTGAGCCACTTCCCCGACGGCAACTCGGATGGTAATCTTGGGCATAGCATTTCACCAAATCACCTCATTCTTTGGGGCACACGTGAGGAACACAAATGCAAACAAGCCTGAATGGTCCCCAGGACTATATGCGAATGAAAACTCACACCCCAGAAGTGACTCGAACCCATACTCCCAGAAGCATCGCAACTGGTAACTACAGGGCGCCTTAATCCGCTTGACCATCACGGCCGTCAAAAGGAAGTGATAGCCGAGGCTATTTGAGCCACTTCCCCGACGGCAACTCGGATGGTAATCTTGGGCATAGCATTTCACCAAATCACCTCATTCTTTGGGGCACACGTGAGGAACACAAATGCAAACAAGCCTGAATGGTCCCCAGGACTATATGCGAATGAAAACTCACACCCCAGAAGTGACTCGAACCCATACTCCCAGAAGCATCGCAACTGGTAACTACAGGGCGCCTTAATCCGCTTCATTAATAATCCGCTTAATCCGCTGAATGGGGACCATTCAGGCTTGTTTGCATTTGTGTTCCTCACGTGTGCCCCAAAGAATGAGGTGATTTGGTGAAATGCTATGCCCAAGATTACCATCCGAGTTGCCGTCGGGGAAGTGGCTCAAATAGCCTCGGCTATCACTTCCTTTTGACGGCCGTGATGGTCAAGCGGATTAAGGCGCCCTGTAGTTACCAGTTGCGATGCTTCTGGGAGTATGGGTTCGAGTCACTTCTGGGGTGTGAGTTTTCATTCGCATATAGTCCTGGGGACCATTCAGGCTTGTTTGCATTTGTGTTCCTCACGTGTGCCCCAAAGAATGAGGTGATTTGGTGAAATGCTATGCCCAAGATTACCATCCGAGTTGCCGTCGGGGAAGTGGCTCAAATAGCCTCGGCTATCACTTCCTTTTGACGGCCGTGATGGTCAAGCGGATTAAGGCGCCCTGTAGTTACCAGTTGCGATGCTTCTGGGAGTATGGGTTCGAGTCACTTCTGGGGTGTGAGTTTTCATTCATATATATATATAAATATATATATATATATATATATATATATATATATATATATATATATATATATATATATATATATATATATATATATATATATATATAAAATATAAATTCAACTTAATTTCTGTATTCTCTGTTAACCCCCAATGTACCTTCTTGAATATGAATAAATAAATAAATAAATAAATAAATAAACAGATAATGTGTGTGTAAATGACAGCGGCGTCAAACAGCCTGGTGGACCAAACTACAAATCGGAGGAGGCCTGTTCCTCTGGGGTAATTAGCTTTAGGAAATTACACGGACCCCTTGGGTGTCATGGGCCAGATTCACGAAGCCCATGTAAAAGTAGTAAAAAAAAAAAGTAGAAAAAAGTAAAAAGTAAAAAAAAAAAACATTAATGTTTATCAGCGCATCTCTGTGAATTACATATTTTATCAGTATTGTGCAGCCGGTTTTCCCTGCCTGGCTGGACAATTTCAATTTCTTTCTTTATTATGCACCCCATACCCATCCCGTGGGCGGTGGTGTAAAGGATTACAGAGGCACATAATCGGTTCAGGAACTGAACCCTCTAGTTCGTTTAGCTAAGCAAATAACAATTTTTGACGCTAGTTACAAAATTATTAATGTTATATGCACAAGTACACACTCATACATACATGTACATATATATACGTACATATATACATACACATACATATTTAATCACCCACACAAATAAACACATCAATAATCATTACAAAAACACATTACAGTCTCCGTGGTGTAGTGGTAAGACACTCGCCTGGCGTTCCGCGAGCGCTATGTCATGGGTTCGTATCCTGGCCGGGGAGGATTTACTGGGCGCAATTCCTTAACTGTAGCCTCTGTTTAACGCAACAGTAAAAGGTGTACTTGGATGAAAAAACGATTCTTCGCGGTAGGGGATCATATTCCAGGGACCATAGGATTAAGGACTTGCCCGAAATGCTACGCGAACTAGTGGCTGTACAAGAATGTAACAACTCTTGTATATATCTCAAAAAAAAAAAAAAAAAAAAAAATAATCTTTGTGTCACAAGTGATCAACAATTAGAGGCTCACAACAATCACTATACAAGACACTTTACATTGATAGATCGAGTCATAGGTATAAATAGGCAGGAGAGAGTGAAGTGGGGTGAGGTACAATACTTGGACAACGCAGACGGCCCATTGGCCCATCAGATGCACCCAATTGGCCCATCCGATGTAGCCCAATGGCCCATCCCATTTTATGCTTGTATGTCTGCTGTATCAGATGGGCCATTGGGCTACATCGGATGGGCCAATTGGGTGCATCTGATGGGCCAATGGGCCGTCTGCGTTGTCCAAGTATTGTACCTCACCCCACTTCACCACTCTCTCCTGCCTATTTATACCCATCACTCGATCTGTAAAATCATTCCCCCCTTTCTAAGGGGACGGTATGAGGTCTTCAACCCAAACCCTGCTGGTAACAATAAAACATGCATTATTCAGTGCATTGCTGCTTTTCTGGCATCACAACAAGGGTGGAAGTGGAGACGTATAGGGAGACTTGTAGAGTCTCACTCTAGGATTAGGAAAATGGTCAAATACGACAATTTATCCTTCCCTCTGTCTTGGGAGGATATCTCTAAATTGGAGAATAGAAATAAACTATCCATTTTTTTGTATTCAATACGCAAACATACAGACGGCGTCTATCACGTCTCTCTTTGTCGTCGTGGTCGCAGACAGTACTTGGTCATAGTTCCTTTATTGTTATTGGGGGAATCTCATGTGGCCCTAATTAAAGAGTTCGATAAGTTCCTACGGAACTTTACTCGCAGCCATAGACGAAAGACAGTCTTCTGTAGAAACTGTCTCTCAGAATATCAAAATTCGTCTGAGCTAACAAATCACTCATCTTCCTGCGACATCACTCAGAAAATTATTTACCCTCAGCCTGGGGACACACTCCATTTTAAAAATACGGGGAAAGGTTACCCCCCTTCCCATGTGGGCTATTTTGATTTTGAGTGTGTCCTAAGCACTGAGGATTGTCTAGGTTCTGTTACAGCCATACATAGACCTATAGCATACAGCTATATAATTGTTGATAGGAACCACACTGTCATTGATAAATTTACTTATTTTGGGGGGGACAGTGTTACTCATTTCATGCAGCGAGTTGCTACCAAATGGGAAATTATCAGATCCACTCTTCCCCATTATGAAATAGACATGTCTCTTGAGGATATGATCCATTTTAGGAGACAGACTCACTGCCAGTTTTGTGAGGAGGTATTTACACCCTCCAATTTCAAGGTTCAACATCATGATCACCTTAGGGAAAAACTCAATTATATTGGAGCTCTATGTAATTACTGCAACCTCCGCCACATAAATGCTCTAGAGAGTTTAGTCCTAATTGCTCATAATGTCTTATAACATGGGCTTAATTTTGAGGGAGTTTGCCATGGGTTCAAATATTAAGAGCAATATCCTCATGAGACAGGGGACGAAATATCTTAAGGTAGAAATAGGGAAGCTTAAATTTCTTGATTCACTGGCTTTTATTACAGGTAGTCTTTCATCCCTAGCAAAGACCCACATTGATTCAGCCAGCCCCTTAACATTCACTCACTCAATGATAGAAGGTTTGCCCAAAAAGAGTCACCACCTACTCTTAAAGGGTAAGCAGTTTTTCCCTTATGAATATACCACAAAAATCAGCTGCTTTAATGACACAACACTCCCTCCTATTGAAATGTTCTACAGCTCCCTAAACAAATCAGGTATAACTTTGGAAGAATATAGACATTCTAAATTAGTATGGGAGGCTACAGGGTGTAGGACATTAAAAGACTACCTCCTCATTTATTTGAGGTGTGATGTAGGATTACTGGCTGACATTTTTACACACCACAGGGCAATTCTAAATGATATATATTCTTTAGAATTGACACACTATTGTAGCCTCCCAGGGTACTCCTACGACTGCTTCCTGAAAAGTAGCAGAATATCGTTGGAGTTAAGTGCAGATGTGACGTTGCACAATCTCTTATCACAAAACATACGAGGGGGTTTTACAACTGCAGTTAGGAGTTATGTCAGAGCTAACAACTGCTATGTCAACCCATCTTTTAACCCCCAGGAGGATAGGTCTTCATTCTTACTGTATCTAGATTTCAACTCCCTCTATGGGAGTTGTATGACTAAGAAATTGCCCTATGGGGGACTAAGGAGACTATCATCTGATGAGATGAACTCCTTCATTAGCGGAGGGAAGATAATGACAGAACACCCATTCTCTTCTAACAAAGGGTACTGGCTCTTAATTGACACCAAACACATAAGACCTGAAATAGCTAGACTAACAGACGATCTACCCCTTTGTTTACACCATAGGGGAATAAGTATGGAGGATATCTCACCATTTAGTTGGGGACTTCTGGAAACAAATAACATTACAAATCTCCTTAAAAAAAATATTAAACTGGTTGGAGATCATCTCCCCAAGAAACATTATTTCATATCTCTTCACCTTTTACAACAATTTATTGAGATAGGACTTGAAGTGGAAACAATACATGCAATTTACGAGTTCCGTCAGTCAGATTTTATGGCAGAATTTGTTAACACCAACGTTAACAATAGAAATGCCTCCACCAGTAACGATAGGAAAACACTCTTCAAATTACTGACGAACAGTGTTTTTGGTAAAACACTACTGAACCCTGCCTGTTATGCCATTGACACCAAACTAGTGACTTCAGCTAGGGTCTTTTTACGAGAGGTGAAGAATCCTCGCTTTAAACGTATGGTGCATTTAGGTGACAATAAATTATTGTCTGTCAGTTCCAGACCATTCATTAAAATTACTCATCCTAATTACATTGGGTTCCAGATTCTTGAGCTAGCAAAATACAGTTTGTACCATTTTTGGTACAGGGTACTTAAGAACCACTATTCAGATAGGGTACAACTGCTGTATAGTGATACAGACAGTTTCATTTTCAGCTTACTAGCTGAAGATGTCTTTAATGAGATGGGGAAAGAACTCCTTAGTTTGTGGATGGATACGAGTAATTTTCCTGAAACTCACCCCTTGTATGATCCTTCTAAAAAGGGTGTTTTGGGGCTGTTAAAGTCAGAGGTATCAGATAAACACATCCTTGAAGTTGTGGCACTCAAGCCCAAAATGTATAGTGTGCTTTTGCTTGACAATAAAAATTCCATCACCGCTAAGGGTATTCCCCGAGCTGTGCAAAGATCTTTAACACATAACCACTTTAAAGAGACTCTACACAGCAATGGGGTAGTAAATACTTTCAATTATTCACAAATAAGGAATATAGGGGGACAGATGGCAACCACATTCAATACTAAGAGGGGTTTAAGTGCATTTGATGATAAGCGCTTTTACCTAAATAAATACACTAGCCTAGCGTATGGTCACCCAGACATACCATCGGATCCCCACCCCAACGCCTCAGCCCAAGGAATGTCCACTGAGAGTGAAGGTGGTGACGTCATTGAACCACAAGGAGAGGAAGGACAACGCCCCACCAGCGAGAGTGAACCCTATGACGTCAGCAGTCAGTCACCTGAGGGAGGCCCACTACAACCCATTCACTCTCTGGGAGATGATGAGTCATCATCTTCGTCCCAGGAGGAGGAGGGGAAGGAAGACCCCAAACCGGACCTCTGGGCACGGAGGAGGGCCCTTGTTAGTAAATATTATGTGGGGGGAGATGACCTACAATACGACTATGTTTAACCCTATGTACTTTGATAATATAATCTATAAATCATCAGGATTATTTCTTTTTCTCCTTCTTTAAGTATAAAAGCTTAAAATATAACCAACTTAAAAACAACTAAGGGAGGTGGGTCCCTCTTACGGTACACTCAAGGTCATCAAGTACGAGGAAGGGTGGTGAGGGGGGGGGGGACCACCCCTACTGAGATGATCCTGTTTTTACACCTGTCCCATAGAGGGAAGTGGGGGCATAACTGCCGCTCACCTGAGTGTTTATTATACAAATAAATTCATTTTTTTTACTTAAATATACTGTCATACTTTTCTGTATAAATGAACATGAACATGAACATAGCGGCACATAATAGATACCTATCTTCACTGTTTTCACGACTGTTGCTGCCCCCACACCTTGGATGACCTAATATGGAGTGGCTCTAAGTGGCACTCTGCTTCTGATTTTCTTATCTGATTGCCCTTCATAGGTGGCTACTTTACTGTAAATGAACATGAACATAGTGGTCCATAATAGATACCTATCTTCACTGTTTTTTCGACTGCTACCACTCACACCTTGGGTGACCTAATATGGAGTGGCACTATGTGGCTGCCCGCTTCTGATTTTCTTATCTGATTTCCATACACAGGTGGCTCTATGTGGCACGATCTTCACTACTCATCTCGACCCTTAAGTCAACCACCAAAGATCCTCCGCTCCACTCAGCCCACAGGTCTTGATAAATGTCATATGTCTTTACGAATTTTCCTATCTTGTTACTCTAGAATTAAACCTACAGAACGCCCATGATTCACCGTGCAGCATGCAATATTCCACACAAGGAAAATTCTTGTTTCCCCTATCTCCCTAGGAGGGCGGAAGGAAATAATAAAATAAATTCCCACCCTCAGTTCTAACTGGCTAAGGTCATTAATTCCATGTACCGGGGGTGGGGGGGGAAGGGGGGGAAGATGGACCTCGGAATCGCTAATCCACGCCTATGACCGCTTTATCCTTAATCCCCTTAATGCTTAATATCCCGTCCCCCCTACCAAGGGGCGCACAAATTCAATGAGTACAAATACACAAATCACAATACAAGAATCCCATTTAACATTTCAGGTTAATATAGTACTCTCTAAGAGTGTAATAGTGCACATCCACCACACTAGATTTTAACCCATTAACGTTCCAAGATAATATCCTCACTTTACTTAATGATTAATAATAAAACTACCATTGCCCTGTCCGTCACATTCCATGGGATACGAGTTTTTCTTAGACAATCTTCCATCACCGTAACATTTTTGCTTTCTCCTCACTTGCACAACATCTACTAACATCAAAAGTAATATTATTCATATCTATTTTTGTTAATTCTGTATACCGTTTTACTTTAACCTTTGTTTCAACATCTGTCACTACAGAAGGTTGAACACCGCTAACACTACGAGAAAGTGCCTTTTCCTGACTATCCTCTATCATCAGTACGTCATGTTCTTCCTTACTTTCTTCTACACACGTTTCACTTTCCATTTCACGTCCTGTTTCACAATTGCAACAAGATGGTACGATTTTTTCACCGTTTTTAATCTTGACTCTACACTCTCGAGAGTCGTGTTACTTACCACAGTATCAACACCTGGGGTCAAACTGGCATTTCCAAGCCATATGTTCCCAACGAGAACACTTCATGCATAATGGGCTCCTCATTGTATTTTGCAACTTTCCTGTAACCTAGTCCTTACACAAAAATTCTATCTGGAGCCTCGATCACCCTTTACCAAAGCAACATCCTGGTTTTGTTTTTCACCACGAAAACCCTCTTTGCCTCTGTTTCTCTTTGCCCAAACAACACTCTCATTGTTGAGAAGAAGATAATCATGATCCAAATAAGTTGGATACTTATTAGTTACAGCCAAATCAGGAAAAATACAAAAACATATGCCCTATATATATTGTGACGGTAACGCGTTGGTGTTCGGCTGTTTAAGGCTAGGGGTATGGCCTCGTCACATAGTTATAAAAAAAAATAGAAAAACTGGAACTTCGTCTGTGGTAAGGTAAGGAGAAGACACACAAAACACAAGTAAACTTTAACAATGAAATTTTAATTACGTTAAATAAATCAAAACATGAAAATAATGCACAAACAAATATGTATAATAAAATCAATGAATCAAAATAATAAGAATTCTTAAATGACAAAATGAAAAGTTACGTTAAGGCAAAATAACAAGAAGTGCAACAAAAGTTAAGTGGGAGGTGCTGGAATATTGGCTTAAAGCCACCACCTCTCTCAGTACACGCTAACGTCTAGCTGGGAGGAGTGCTGGCTACGAAAGCACGGAACATTCTGAGGACTGATGTTGGGGCGACCCCAGACATCAGGTAGTATTGGGGGGGCGAGTGCAGGTGCAGCCAGACCGGCGACCAATCAGCGGAGCCGTAGCGATCAACGGGTAGTTTGGTGATTTGGGTCCGAACAGGTGGCGGGCTGCATACGTTTCTGCTCACCCTTGCAAGCCTTGCTGGTGCTGGTGTTGTTGTCGTTGTTGGACATTTCTTCCATAGTCTTTTTATATAATTGTGAAGACGTAATTTTTGAGGGAAGAGCAGGCTCAATCTCTTGAAGGAGATTATCGTCACAACTCTCCCCCGAAGCCTGCGGTTCTGGAAGAAGTACGTCGTTATGTGGTGGAGTAATGGATGGAGTCGCTTCTACTTCATAAACTCTGGAGAGATCATGGGCTAAGATGTTGTCAGACTCTTGGTATAGCGTGTCTCCAGGTTGAATTTCTGCAGGTAGCAAGCCCATAGTAGAAGACGTTGAGATGAGAAGTGGGCGTGCTGCAGGAGGTGTAGGGTGGTGTGGTCCGTATTGATGGTGGACCGAGCACTTTTCAGGTGTGGAGTGAAGTGCTGAAGCTTCAGGATGAGGAAGAGTAGCTCCTTGCCAATTGTTCCGTAGATCCTTGTAGCAGTAGTCGCTGACAGGTGTATTCTTCTCGCCTCGTTGCTGCATCACGACACCACCCACGTCGGTACCATTGGCGTCGACATGGAGGATGAAGGGCTTATCTGACGAGGTGAGAGTGGAATTAGAAGAGGGCATAGGAGCACGATTATTATCCTGAAAGCATTTGGGAAGATCATTAAGGATTTTGGAATTAGAAAGCGCCGACTCCTTGTCAGTGCTTTCGGGAGAAGAAGCCGGGATGGTCTCACTGTGGATGTAGGGTTCTGTGAAGGTAGAACAATTAATCAAGACAGTGGGAGGAGTACCATTATATTGCTTCAGGAGGTTGACGTGGCACAGCTGGGTCTTCCGCCGCCTATCTGGAGTCTCTATCACATAATTATTATTATTCCTGCACTCTTTGACGCAGTAGGGTCCTGAAAATCTGTTTTGTAAAGGTGAACCTGGGATAGGGAAATAAGCAAGGACGAAGTCTCCCGGCTTGAATTTTCTTACTTTGCTGGTCTGGTCGTAATGAGTCTTCATTCTCACCTGGGCTTTCAATAGATTATCATGGGCAAAGCGGTGGACTCTCTCTAGAATGTGTTGAAGGTTTTGAAGAAACTGGGGCACATTCTGATGCTCACTGAAGGTGGCATCTCTGAGAGAGTCTTTGAAAGCCTTAAGGGGAGTACGGCACTTACGGCCGTAGAGCATCTCATAAGGAGATACTCCTAGGGACTCATTGGGGAGACTTCTGAAAATACACATTATTAGGTCAATCTGCTTATCCCAATCCTTTGAGGTTTCACTACAAAACTTTTCAAGAGTGCTTTGATGGTCTGATGACTACGTTCAAGAGAACCCTGTGAAGCAGGATGATAGGGGCTGGACAATACCTGTTTGATGTTGAACTCCTCCAGTGTTCTTTTGAAGAGATCACTGGTGAAGTTGGTGCCACAGTCACTTTGAATCTCCCTGGGAAATCCGTATTGAGTGAAGATCTTCAATAGATGTTTGATAACCGTAGCAGCCGTGATGTTCTTCACTGGAACTGCTATGGGAAATCTGGTGGTAGGACACAGGATGGTTAGGATGTAGGCGTTACCTGAACTGGTCCGAGGTAAAGGACCAACACAGTCTATTATGAGTCTGTGGAAAGGTTCCGCAGGCACCTGTATGGGAATCAGTGGTGCTCTGGGAATGGAGACGTTCGGTTTGCCTGCCATCTGACATGTATGACACTGTTTTACGTACTGTTTGACGTTATTTACCATACCTGGCCAGTAGTAGTCTTGGCGAATCCCATGGTAAGTCTTGTTGAAGCCGTAGTGGGAGAATGCTCCATGGGCCAGGTGTAGAATAGTGGGCCGCAGGCTGGTGGGAATCACAAGTTGTTCGGTGTTGGCCCAATCGTCCTCCTCCTTCAGTTTACTGGGTCTATATCTGCGGTAGAGCAAGTCGTTCTCTAGGAAGAACCCAGGAATACTGTCGGGTTGAGTCTCAGCCTGGAAAAACAATGGTGTTAAAGTAAGATCTTCCCTCTGCAACTTACGGAACTCCAACTTGGTCAGATGCGGGGGTAGTTTCTGAGGGTCTTGAGGGACAGCGGTGGCAGTAGAGTCAGCTGGCTGTGGACGTGCGGCTTGTGCACGGGTGGTCACGAGAACCGGAGGAGAAACTTCATCACTCTCTTGAACCTCTGCTGGAACATACTCTAGAATAGGATTTATTGGCACAGAGTTACACACCTGGGGTTTGTCCATGACGATCAGGTTGGTCGGTTGCAGGTCTTCTGCCAAGTCGTTGCCTAGGAGAAGTTGCACTCCAGGCATGGGAAAAGGCTTTTCCCTGACGGCGACTTGGACTTCCCCGTTCACGTAGGGACAATCCAGGTGGACTCTGGCGAGAGGGTATGGAGTAGTAGCAGTGAGGTCAGTGATGAAGACCGTTTCCCCGGTGTAGACTATGTTGGGCACAGCCGACTTCAAGATGATCGATTGTAGAGCCGCTGTGTCCCTCAAGATCTTCAATTTGAAACGTCCCTCCGGATTTGAACCGTTGGCAGAGACAGTTCCAGTATACAGGTGGTTACTGAAAAGAGAAAGATCATTAACATCAACACCAACATTCATCACAGGCTTACCGGACTTAGGAGGAGTTGGTTTGGGTCGTTGTTGGTCAGTGGTTCCCTTGTATTGAGACTTACCACACTTGTCTATGGTATGTCCATAGAGTCTACAATACTTGCAGTACAGTTGTGAACCAGCTTGATCGGGGCTCACCTTCTCGTAACTGTACCACGACTTCTTACTGGAGGATGGTTCAGGTGTCAGCCGGTGGATGAGGCTGTAAGTGTCAGCCGACTTAGCACACTTCAGGTAGTCGGTTTCTTCTTTATCTGCTAAGTAGAGGCGGACAGGAGGCGGCACACGTCTCAAGAATTCTTCAACAAGCATCAGGTTGACGAGTTCTGTAAAAGTAGAGACATGTGCTGCTTCCAGCCATTTCATGAAATACCTCCGTTTCGTGTTAGCAAACTCAAGGAAGGTAGTGGTACTTGCCTTCAGGTGGTCACGGAATTTCCTTCTATAACTTTCTGTGGAAAGTAGGTAGGCGTCCAACACTGCTTGTTTCAGAGTGTAGTAGTCATTCTCAGACGCCAAAGTACTGAGTGTGACTGCAGCTCTACCTGTAAGATGGACTCTGAGAAGTGTGGCCCATTGGTCGACAGGCCAACTGAGTTGATTAGCAAGGGTTTCAAAGGTGGTGAAAAAAACATCAACTTCTGCTTCTACAAAGGATGGCATTAACTTACTTGCATGTGATATATTAAAACTGACGGGAAGATTGGCAGTAGCTTGTTGGCGTTGAGTGAAGTGGGAAGTTTCCAAGGCGATTTCACGTTGACGACACTCTAGAGCCAGAGTCGCTTGTTGCTTGTCATGTTCGCGTTGCATCTCCAACTCGCGTCGTTTGGTTTCAAGCTGTACTCGTTCCCGCTCCTGGAGTAGTGCAACCTCACGTTCTTGGAGGGCGAGTCCTCGTTCGTGTTCTTCTCTCCTCAAAGCAGCTTCACGTTCTCGTTCTTCTCTTCGTATGGCAGCAGCTCGTTCTTGTTGTTCGAGGGCTTCCCTTTGCTGTTCGCGGGCTTCCTTTTGCTGCTCACGTTCAATCTTAGCCAGCTCTAGTTTAAGTTTCATCGTTGCCAAGTCAGTTTTATCTGCAATATAGTAAGTTTCATGAGTTTCAGAGTCTATCTTACCCTGCTCTAAATAGTAATCCAGCAACAGGTTGTGTAGGTCATTTTTGTTGGCTTGGTAGGGAACTTCTAGTTGATACTCATGTGCAAGAGTTTGTAATTCAGTCCTCTTGGCACGACTTAAAGTCCCTATTTCACCTGCTGGATTTGCACGGAAAGTTTGGAGACGAAACATGGTGAAATTAGCAAATAAAGGTACACGAATGTTCAATAATGAAATGTCAGAAACAGGACAACGTGGCAACTGGTACCTATCCTGTGTGATCTTTAACAATTAACGTTAAGTGAAAGATATTAAATGATTAAATTAAATCAAGGGCGCAGGAAATCTTGTACCCGGTACTCATGTAAGAGAATAAGGGCAAGAAAATCCTACTAACAAATGAAACAAAGTTTCGAAAACAAATGAAACAGTTAAATGCTTCAAAAGTAAAATTGGTAGTCCAAGGATGTAGGCATACCTTGCCAAGTCTCTATAGGACATAAAGCAAGTTTTTCCTACTTAATTTAATATGATACTTACAGAATTAGCGAACTTTTGTGCTCTGAAAAAATAAGCTAATTCCCTACCGTTGTATGTATCATCATCTCTGACGTGTAGGGGTGCGAGGTGTCAACTGGTGACGAGAACTGCTGCTGAGGTCCCAATTCAGCAACTAAAGTTCGAGCTAGAGGAACTATGGCCCTCTTTGTCCTCCTACAGTCAGATTGCAGAAGATTGGGTACTCTTGACCCGGGGCAGACCACAGTACCAGGGTACCAATATGATGATCTGTCAGAATGAGAAATATTCAAGGGACATAGATGGTAAATACGAGTAATAACATGGAGGGAGAGATGACCAATTAAGAGTATGACTGAGGCCTACAGTCACCACGTAATCCAAAGTTGTCTCACCTTCACTATATGTTACTCTCGTAATGCACAATACACCGCACCTTATAAAAAATGAAATTGAATGAAAAATAGTAAAGCTACGTTAACAAAGTTAAATACGCTTACCATAAATTACCACTTAGCACCAGTACCTGAGTCAAGCTCCTAGGACAGGCCCCCATATAACTATGTGACGGTAACGCGTTGGTGTTCGGCTGTTTAAGGCTAGGGGTATGGCCTCGTCACATAGTTATAAAAAAAAATAGAAAAACTGGAACTTCGTCTGTGGTAAGGTAAGGAGAAGACACACAAAACACAAGTAAACTTTAACAATGAAATTTTAATTACGTTAAATAAATCAAAACATGAAAATAATGCACAAACAAATATGTATAATAAAATCAATGAATCAAAATAATAAGAATTCTTAAATGACAAAATGAAAAGTTACGTTAAGGCAAAATAACAAGAAGTGCAACAAAAGTTAAGTGGGAGGTGCTGGAATATTGGCTTAAAGCCACCACCTCTCTCAGTACACGCTAACGTCTAGCTGGGAGGAGTGCTGGCTACGAAAGCACGGAACATTCTGAGGACTGATGTTGGGGCGACCCCAGACATCAGGTAGTATTGGGGGGCGAGTGCAGGTGCAGCCAGACCGGCGACCAATCAGCGGAGCCGTAGCGATCAACGGGTAGTTTGGTGATTTGGGTCCGAACAGGTGGCGGGCTGCATACGTTTCTGCTCACCCTTGCAAGCCTTGCTGGTGCTGGTGTTGTTGTCGTTGTTGGACATTTCTTCCATAGTCTTTTTATATAATTGTGAAGACGTAATTTTTGAGGGAAGAGCAGGCTCAATCTCTTGAAGGAGATTATCGTCACAATATATATATATATATATATATATATATATATATATATGTATATATATATATATATATACACATACACACACACATAGCTATATATATATATCTATATATATATATATATATATATATATATATATAAATATATATATATATATATATATATATATATATATATATATATATATATATATATATATATATATATATATATGTATATATATATATATAAAATATAAATTCAACTTAATTTCTGTATTCTCTGTTAACCCCCAATGTACCTTCTTGAATATAAATAAATAAATAAATAAATAAATAAATAAACAGATAATGTGTGTGTAAATGACAGTGGCGTCAAACAGCCTGGTGGACCAAACTACAAATCGGAGAAGGCCTGTTCCTCTGGGGTAATTAGCTTTAGGAAATTACACAGACCCCTTGGGTGTCATGGGCCAGATTCACGAAGCCCATGTAAAAGTAGTAAAAAAAAAAAGTAGAACAAAGTAAAAAGTAAAAAAAAAAACATTAATGTTTATCAGCGCATCTCTGTGAATTACATATTTTATCAGTATTGTGCAGCCGGTTTCCCCTGCCTGGCTGGACAATTTCAATTTCTTTCTTTATTATGCACCCCATACCCATCCCGTGGGCGGTGGTGTAAAGGATTACAGAGGCACATAATCGGTTCAGGAACTGAACCCTCTAGTTCGTTTAGCTAAGCAAATAACAATTTTTGACGCTAGTTACAAAATTATTAATGTTATATGCACAAGTACACACTCATACATACATGTACATATATATATACGTACGTATATACATACACATACATATTTAATCATCCACACAAATAAACACATCAATAATCATTACAAAAACACATTACAGTCTCCGTGGTGTAGTGGTAAGACACTCGCCTGGCGTTCTGCGAGCGCTATGTCATGGGTTCGTATCCTGGCCGGGGAGGATTTACTGGGCGCAATTCCTTAACTGTAGCCTCTGTTTAACGCAACAGTAAAATGTGTACTTGGATGAAAAAACGATTCTTCGCGGTAGGGGATCATATTCCAGGGACCATAGGATTAAGGACTTGCCCGAAATGCTACGCGAACTAGTGGATGTACAAGAATGTAACAACTCTTGTATATATCTCAAAAAAAAAAAAAAAAAAAAAAAATAATCTTTGTGTCACAAGTGATCAACAATTAGAGGCTCACAACAATCACTATACAAGACACTTTACATTGATAGATCGAGTCATAGGTATAAATAGGCAGGAGAGAGTGAAGTGGGGTGAGGTACAATACTTGGACAACGCAGACGGCCCATTGGCCCATCAGATGCACCCAATTGGCCCATCCGATGTAGCCCAATGGCCCATCCCATTTTATGCTTGTATGTCTGCTGTATCAGATGGGCCATTGGGCTACATCGGATGGGCCAATTGGGTGCATCTGATGGGCCAATGGGCCGTCTGCGTTGTCCAAGTATTGTACCTCACCCCACTTCACCACTCTCTCCTGCCTATTTATACCCATCACTCGATCTGTAAAATCATTCCCCCCTTTCTAAGGGGACGGTATGAGGTCTTCAACCCAAACCCTGCTGGTAACAATAAAACATGCATTATTCAGTGCATTGCTGCTTTTCTGGCATCACAACAAGGGTGGAAGTGGAGACGTATAGGGAGACTTGTAGAGTCTCACTCTAGGATTAGGAAAATGGTCAAATACGACAATTTATCCTTCCCTCTGTCTTGGGAGGATATCTCTAAATTGGAGAATAGAAATAAACTATCCATTTTTTTGTATTCAATACGCAAACATACAGACGGCGTCTATCACGTCTCTCTTTGTCGTCGTGGTCGCAGACAGTACTCGGTCATCGTTCCTTTATTGTTATTGGGGGAATCTCATGTGGCCCTAATTAAAGAGTTCGATAAGTTCCTACGGAACTTTACTCGCAGCCATAGACGAAAGACAGTCTTCTGTAGAAACTGTCTCTCAGAATATCAAAATTCGTCTGAGCTAACAAATCACTCATCTTCCTGCGACATCACTCAGAAAATTATTTACCCTCAGCCTGGGGACACACTCCATTTTAAAAATACGGGGAAAGGTTACCCCCCTTCCCATGTGGGCTATTTTGATTTTGAGTGTGTCCTAAGCACTGAGGATTGTCTAGGTTCTGTTACAGCCATACATAGACCTATAGCATACAGCTATATAATTGTTGATAGGAACCACACTGTCATTGATAAATTTACTTATTTTGGGGGGGACAGTGTTACTCATTTCATGCAGCGAGTTGCTACCAAATGGGAAATTATCAGATCCACTCTTCCCCATTATGAAATAGACATGTCTCTTGAGGATATGATCCATTTTAGGAGACAGACTCACTGCCAGTTTTGTGAGGAGGTATTTACCCCCTCCAATTTCAAGGTTCAACATCATGATCACCTTAGGGAAAAACTCAATTATATTGGAGCTCTATGTAATTACTGCAACCTCCGCCACATAAATGCTCTAGAGAGTTTAGTCCTAATTGCTCATAATGTCTTATAACATGGGCTTAATTTTGAGGGAGTTTGCCATGGGTTCAAATATTAAGAGCAATATCCTCATGAGACAGGGGACGAAATATCTTAAGGTAGAAAAAGGGAAGCTTAAATTTCTTGATTCACTGGCTTTTATTACAGGTAGTCTTTCATCCCTAGCAAAGACCCACATTGATTCAGCCAGCCCCTTAACATTCACTCACTCAATGATAGAAGGTTTGCCCAAAAAGAGTCACCACCTACTCTTAAAGGGTAAGCAGTTTTTCCCTTATGAATATACCACAAAAATCAGCTGCTTTAATGACACAACACTCCCTCCTATTGAAATGTTCTACAGCTCCCTAAACAAATCAGGTATAACTTTGGAAGAATATAGACATTCTAAATTAGTATGGGAGGCTACAGGGTGTAGGACATTAAAAGACTACCTCCTCATTTATTTGAGGTGTGATGTAGGATTACTGGCTGACATTTTTACACACCACAGGACAATTCTAAATGATATATATTCTTTAGAATTGACACACTATTGTAGCCTCCCAGGGTACTCCTACGACTGCTTCCTGAAAAGTAGCAGAATATCATTGGAGTTAAGTGCAGATGTGACGTTGCACAATCTCGTATCACAAAACATACGAGGGGGTTTTACAACTGCAGTTAGGAGTTATGTCAGAGCTAACAACTGCTATGTCAACCCATCTTTTAACCCCCATATATATATATATATATATATATATATATATATATATATATATATATATATATATATATATATATATATATATATATATATATATATATATACATACACACACACATAGCTATATATATATATATATATATATATATATATATATATATATATATATATATATATATATATATATATATATAAAATATAAATTCAACTTAATTTCTGTATTCTCTGTTAACCCCCAATGTACCTTCTTGAATATAAATAAATAAATAAATAAATAAACAGATAATGTGTGTGTAAATGACAGCGGCGTCAAACAGCCTGGTGGACCAAACTACAAATCGGAGGAGGCCTGTTCCTCTGGGGTAATTAGCTTTAGGAAATTACACGGACCCCTTGGGTGTCATGGGCCAGATTCACGAAGCCCATGTAAAAGTAGTAAAAAAAAAGTAGAAAAAAGTAAAAAGTAAAAAAAAAACATTAATGTTTATCAGCGCATCTCTGTGAATTACATATTTTATCAGTATTGTGCAGCCGGTTTTCCCCGCCTGGCTGGACAATTTCAATTTCTTTCTTTATTATGCACCCCATACCCATCCCGTGGGTGGTGGTGTAAAGGATTACAGAGGCACATAATCGGTTCAGGAACTGAACCCTCTAGTTCGTTTAGCTAAGCAAATAAAATTTTTTGACACTAGTTACAAAATTATTAATGTTATATGCACAAGTACACACTCATACATACATGTACATATATATATACGTACATATATACATACACATACATATTTAATCACCCACACAAATAAACACATCAATAATCATTACAAAAACACATTACAGTCTCCGTGGTGTAGTGGTAAGACACTCGCCTGGCGTTCCGCGAGCGCTATGTCCTGGGTTTGTATCCTGGCCGGGGAGGATTTACTGGGCGCAATTCCTTAACTGTAGCCTCTGTTTAACGCAACAGTAAAATGTGTACTTGGATGAAAAAACGATTCTTCGCGGTAGGGGATCATATTCCAGGGACCATAGGATTAAGGACTTGCCCGAAATGCTACGCGTACTAGTAGCTGTACAAGAATGTAACAACTCTTGTATATATCTCAAAAAAAAAAAAAAATAATCTTTGTGTCACAAGTGATCAACAATTAGAGGCTCACAACAATCACTATTCAAGACACTTTACATTTATGATGAGTCACACAGTTACTAGTCTTGCTCCACACCCACCTAATTGGGCGGAAGTTTTACACCCATGTACATGTATTATCTACAGTAAGCAAATTTTGGATACTTCGCTAAGATTTCGGGCAGCACATCATTATGAATGAAGTACTTACACACACTGATGCCAATAGTTTTCTTGTGTCCTGACACTGGCGATGGGGTTGTATTATTTATTTAACGAAATATATATATATATATATATATATATATATATATATATATATATATATATATATATATATATATATACCCACTGCACCATACTCAGAGCCCTAAAGAGATGGGAATTCTAGGGTATTTAACTATATATATATATATATATATATATATATATATATATATATATATATATATATATATATATATATATATATATATATATATATATATATATATCGTGACGGTAACGCGTTGGTGTTCGGCTGTTCAAAGCTAGGGGTATGGCCTCGTCACATAGAATAAAAAAAAAATAGAAAATCTGGAACTTCGTCTGTGGTAAGGTAAGGAGAAGACACACAAAACACAAGTAAATTTTAACAATGAAATTTTAATTACGTTAAATAAACAAAACATGAATAAAATGGACATACAAATTCGTATAATAAAATCAATCAATCAAAATAATAAGAATAATTAAATGGCAAAATGAAAAGTTACGTTAAGACAAGTGAGCAATAACAAGCTGTGCAATATACAATAAAATGAGAGGTGCGGGAATATTGGCTTTAAGCTATCACCTCTCTTAGTACACTTAAGCCAAAGCTCAGTCTACCAGGAAGAAGTGTTAACCGTATGAAAGCACTGAATATTCTGAGGACTGAGGTCGTGGCGGCCCCAGACATCAAGTAGTATGGGGGGGGTGGAGTGCAGTTGCAGCCAGACCGGCGGCCAATCAGCGAGTAGCCGGCAACAAGACAGGTAGTTTGGCGGTTTGAGGCTGAGCAGGTGTCCCTGGCTGCATACGTTTTGCGCTCTGGCAAACCTTGGAGATGTTGTTGTCGTTGTTGGACATTTCTTCCATAGTAGTTTTATATATTTGTTGCGACGTATTTTTGGAGGGAAAAGCAGGCTCAATCTCTTGAAGGAGATTATCGTCACAACTCTCCCTCGAAGCCTGCGGTTCTGGAAGAAGTACTTCGTTATGTGGTGGAGTAATGGATGGAGTCGCTTCTACTTCATAAACTCTGGAGAGATCATTGGCTAAGATGTTGTCGGAATCTTGGTATAGTGTGTCTCCAGGTTGAATTTCTGCAGTTAGCAAGCCCATAGTAGAAGACGTTGAGATGAGAAGTGGGCGTGCTGCAGGAGGTGTAGGGTGGTGTGGTCCGTGTTGATGGTGGACCGAGCACTTTTCAGGTGTGGAGTGAAGTGCTGGTGCTTCAGGATGATGAAGAGTAGCTCCTTGCCAATTGTTCCGTAGTTCCTTGTAGCAGTAGTCGCTGACAGGTGTATTCTCCTCGCCTCGTTGCTGCATCACGACACCACCAACGTCGGTACCACTGGCGTCGACATGGAGGATGAAGGGCTTATCTGACGAGGTGAGAGTGGAATTAGAATAGGGCAAAGGAGCACGATTATTATCCTGAAAGTATTTGGGAAGATCATTAAGGAATTCGGAATTAGAAAGCGCTGACTCCTTGTCAGTGCTTTCGGGAGGAGAAGCTGGGAAGGTCTCACTGTGGATGTAGGGTTCTGTGGAGGTAGAACAGTTAATCAGGACAGTGGGAGTACCATTATATTGCTTCAGGAGGTTGACGTGGCACAGCTGGGTCTTCCGCCGCCTATCTGGAGTCTCTATGACGTAGTTGTTGTTACTTCTGCACTCTTTGACGCGGTAGGGTCCTGAAAACCTGTTTTGTAAAGGTGAACCTGGGATAGGGAAGTATGCTAGAATGAAGTCTCCTGGCTTAAATTTTCTTACTTTGCTGGTCTGGTTGTAATGAGTCTTCATCTTCTCCTGGGCTTTCAATAGATTATCATGGGCAAAACGGTGGACTCTCTCTATAATGTGTTGAAGGTTTTGAAGAAACTGGGGCACATTCTGATGCTCACTGAAGGTGGCATCTCGGAGAGAGTCTTTGAAAGCCTTAAGGGGAGTACGCACTTACGGCCGTAGAGCATCTCATAAGGAGATACTCCTAGGGACTCATTGGGGAGACTTCTGTAAATACACATTATAAGGTCGATTTGCTTATCCCAATCCTTAGAGGTTTCACTACAAAACTTTTTCAAGAGTGCTTTGATAGTCTGATGACTACGTTCAAGAGAACCCTGTGAAGCAGGATGATAGGGGCTGGACAATACCTGTTTGATGTTGAACTCCTCCAGTGTCCTTTTGAAGAGATCACTGGTGAAGTTGGTACCACAGTCGCTTTGAATCTCCCTGGGAAATCCGTATTGAGTGAAGATCTTCAATAGATGTTTTACTACCGTAGCAGCCGTGATGTTCTTCACTGGAACTGCTATGGGAAATCTGGTGGTAGGACACAGGATGGTTAGGATGTAGGCGTTACCTGAACTGGTCCGAGGTAAAGGACCAACACAGTCTATTATAAGTCTGTGGAAAGGTTCCGCAGGCACCTGTATGGGAATCAGTGGTGCTCTGGGAATGGAGATGTTCGGTTTGCCTGCCATCTGACATGTATGACACTGTTTTACGTACTGTTTGACGCTATTTACCATACCTGGCCAGTAGTAGTCTTGACGAATTCCATGGTAAGTCTTGTTGAAGCCGTAGTGGGAGAGCGCTCCGTGGGCCAGGTGTAGAATAGTGGGCCGCAGGCAGGTAGGAATCACAAGTTGTTCGATGTTGGCCCAATCGTCCTCCTCCTTCAGTTTACTGGGTCTATATCTGCGGTAGAGCAAGTCGTTCTCTAGGAAGAACCCAGGAATACTGTCGGGTTGAGTCTCAGCCTGGAAAAACAATGGTGTTAAAGTAAGATCTTCCCTCTGCAACTTACGGAACTCTAACTTGGTCAGATTCGGGGGTAGTTTCTGAGGGTCTTGAGGGACAGCGGTAGCAGTAGAGTCAGCTGGCTGTGGACGTGCGGCTCGTGCACGGGTGGTCACGAGAACCGGAGGAGAAACTTCATCACTCTCTTGAACCTCTGCTGGAACATACGCTAGAATAAGGTTACTTGGCACAGAGTTACACACCTGGGGTTTGTCCATGACGATCAGGTTGGTCGGTTGCAGGTCTTCTGCCAAGTCGTTGCCTAGGAGAAGTTGCACTCCAGGCATGGGAAAAGGCTTTTCCCTGACGGCGACTTGGACTTCTCCGTTCACGTAGGGACAATCCAGGTGGACTCTGGCGAGAGGGTATGGAGTGGTAGCAGTGAGGTCAGTGATGAAGACAGTTTCTCCGGTGTAGACGATGTTGGGCACAGCCGACTTCAAGATGATCGATTGAAGAGCCGCTGTGTCCCTCAAGATCTTCAATTTGAAACGTCCCTCCGGATTTGAACCGTTGGCAGAGACAGTTCCAGTATACAGGTGGTTACTGAAAAGAGAAAGATCATTAACATCAACACCAACATTCATCACAGGCTTACCGGACTTAGGAGGAGTTGGTTTGGGTTTTTGTTGGTCGGTGGTTCCCTTGTATTGAGACTTACCACACTTGTCTATGGTATGTCCATAGAGTCTACAATACTTGCAGTACAGTTGCGAACCAGCTTGATCGGGGCTCACTTTCTCGTAACTGTACCACGACTTCTTACTGGAGGATGGTTCGGGTGTCAGCCGGTGGATGAGGCTGTAAGTGTCAGCCGACTTAGCACACTTCAGGTAGTCGGTTTCTTCTTTATCTGCTAAGTAGAGACGGACAGGAGGCGGCACACGCCTCAAGAATTCTTCAACTAGCATCAGGTTGACGAGTTCTGTAAAAGTAGAGACATGTGCTGCTTCCAGCCATTTCATGAAATATCTCCGTTTTGTGTTAGCAAACTCAAGGAAGGTAGTGGTACTTGCCTTCAGGTGGTCACGGAATTTCCTTCTATAACTTTCAGTAGAGAGGAGGTAGGCGTCCAACACTGCTTGTTTCAGAGTGTGGTAGTCATTCTCAGACGCCAAAGTACTGAGTGTGACTGCAGCTCTACCTGTAAGATGGACTCTGAGAAGTGTGGCCCATTGGTCGACAGGCCAACTGAGTTGATTAGCAAGGGTTTCAAAGGTGGTAAAAAACACATCAACTTCTGCTTCTACAAAGGATGGCATTAACTTACTTGCATGTGATATATTAAAACTGACGGGAAGATTGGCAGTAGCTTGCTGGCGTTGAGCGAGGTGTGAAGTTTCCAACGTGTATTCTCGTTGACGACACTCTAGAGCCAGAGTCGCTTGTTGCTTGTCATGTTCGCGTTGCATCTCCAACTCGCGTTGTTTGGTTTCAAGCTGTACTCGTTCCCGCTCACGGAGTAGTGCAACCTCACGTTCCTGGAGGGCGAGTCCACGTTCGTGTTCTTCTCTCCTCAAAGCAGCCTCACGTTCGTGTTCTTCTCTCCTCAAAGCAGCCTCACGTTTGTGTTCTTCCCTTCGTATGGCAGCTGCTCACGTTCAATCTTGGCCAGCTCCAATTTGAGTTTCATCGTTGCCAAATCAGTTTTATCTGCAAGATAGTAAGTTTCATGAGTTTCAGAGTCTATCGTACCTTGCTCTAAATAGTGATCCAGCAACAGGTTGTGTAGGTCATTTTTGTTGGCTTGGTAGGGAACTTCTAGTTGATACTCATGTGCAAGAGTTTGTAATTCAGTCCTCTTGGCACGACTTAAAGTCCCTATTTCACCTGCTGGATCTGCACGGAAAGCTTGGAGACGAAACATGGTGAATTTAGCAAATAAAGGTACAACGAATATTCAGTTATAATGAATGTCAGAAACAGGACAACGTGGCAACTGGTACCTATCCTGGGGGATCTTTAACAATTAAAGTTAAGTACAAGGTGTTAAATGATTAATTTAAATCAAGGGCGCAGGAAATCTTGTACCCGGTACTCATGTAAGAGGATAAGGGCAAGAAAATCCTACTAACAAATGAAACAGAGTTTCGAAAACAAATGAAACAGTTAATTGCCTCAAAAGTAAAATTGGTAGTCCAAGGATGTAGGCATACCTTGCCAAGTCTCTATAGGACATAAAGCAAGTTTTTCCTACTGAATTTAATATGATACTTACAGAATTAGCGAACTTTTGTGCTCTGAAAAAGTAAGCTAATTCCCTACCGTTGTATGTATCATCATCTCTGACTGACGTGTAGGGGTGCGAGGTGTCAACTGGTGACGAGAACTGCTGCTAAGGTCCCAATTCAGCAACTAAAGTTCGAGCTAGAGGAACTATGGCCATCTTTGTCCTCCTACAGTCAGATTGCAGAAGATTGGGTGCTCTTGACCCGGGGCAGACCACAGTACCAGGGTACCAATATGATGATCTGTCAAAATGAGAAATATCCAAGGGACAAAGATGGTAAACACGAGTAATAACACGGAGGGAGAGATGACCAATTAAGAGTATGACTGAGGCCTACAGTCACCACATAATCCAAAGTTGTCTCGCCTTCACCATATGTTACTCTCGTAATGCACAATACACCGCACCATATAAAAAATGAAATTGAATATGAAAATAGTAAAAGCTACGTTAACAAAGTTAAATACGCTTACCATTAATTACCACTTGGCACCAGTACCTGAGTGAAGCTCCCGGACAGGCCCCCATATAATATGTGACGGTAACGCGTTGGTGTTCGGCTGTTCAAAGCTAGGGGTATGGCCTCGTCACATAGAATAAAAAAAAAATAGAAAATCTGGAACTTCGTCTGTGGTAAGGTAAGAGGAAGACACACAAAACACAAGTAAATTTTAACAATGAAATTTTAATTACATTAAATAAACAAAACATGAATAAAATGGACATACAAATTCGTATAATAAAATCAATCAATCAAAATAATAAGAATAATTAAATGGCAAAATGAAAAGTTACGTTAAGACAAGTGAGCAATAACAAGCTGTGCAATATACAATAAAATGAGAGGTGTGGGAATATTGGCTTTAAGCTATCACCTCTCTTAGTACACTTAAGCCAAAGCTCAGTCTACCAGGAAGAAGTGTTAACCGTATGAAAGCACTGAATATTCTGAGGACTGAGGTCGTGGCGGCCCCAGACATCAAGTAGTATGGGGGGGTGGAGTGCAGTTGCAGCCAGACCGGCGGCCAATCAGTGAGTAGCCGGCAACAAGACAGGTAGTTTGGCGGTTTGAGGCTGAGCAGGTGTCCCTGGCTGCATACGTTTTGCGCTCTGGCAAACCTTGGAGATGTTGTTGTCGTTGTTGGACATTTCTTCCATAGTAGTTTTATATATTTGTTGCGATGTATTTTTGGAGGGAAGAGCAGGCTCAATCTCTTGAAGGAGATTATCGTCACAATATATATATATATTTATATATATATATATTCCTTGAAATTTTGTCACATTAACGTCTACATCTGTCGTTCTTCTGACGCATAGATTTTTAAGGTTAATTAACATATATGCAAATTACACAATTTATTAGCTGGAGTGCAGAGCTTCACACACTCAATCCTAGCCATCAAGTAACTATCAAAATGCATATATCTTTGCTTTCACTTCAGTTATATTTATGACAAGGGATTTAAAATTTTCCTATATTTCTGCTTTTCTGATGACATTAAAAACTTTCGTTTATTACAATATCTACATAAAATTAACATTTATCTTCATTAGGTTGTAGTTCCCATCAATAGGGAGAGCGTCGGTAAAAAAAAAAAATTTGTTTATATATAAATATCTTTCCTCTCTCAATAATATGCCCGAAACGCTATGCGTACTAGTGGCTTTAGGTATTGTATGTACTAGCTCTATCAATAAATCCAATATTATGTTTGTAAATCGACTATTTATGTACTTTCCTGAATAAAATGAACTTTACTTTACTAATATCTAATCTGTGACTAAAACGTAAGACCGAACGTAAGTTTATATCCCTGTTACCTAGCAGTAAATAGGTACTCGGGAGTTAGTCAGCTGTCACGGGCTGCTTCCTGAGGGTGGAGGCCTGGTCGAGGACCGGGCCGCGGGGACACTAAAAAGCCCCGAAATCATCTCAAGATAACCTCAAGATAACAACTTTATCTATGCCTTTTTGATAACATATACAATTATAAGCTTTATTAGTGAATCTCTATTAATTAAACAATATATCAGAGAGTGTGTAAGGTTCGGTGTTCCATGTGCGAAGAGACATGGGAGATTTTACATCAGTACAGTAAATGTTTTAAGTAGCGAACGCATACTAACGAATAACGATTAGTATAGACCAACACTATTGTTCTATGAAGTCAATTTAACTTCCAGTCATGTATTTTTCAATAAGTCTTAAATGTTTTCTGGCTAGTTATGTTAGATATTATTAGAAATACGTATTCTACTTGTTAATATAATAAATTAAATTTGCGATCATTTAAGGAGAGAAGTACGACGACTGGATCACTGTGTACAGAAGGTTGATATGCCAACAAACACTTTCCAGACAACAATATATCTTGGATAAGTCGCTCCACAACATTGACACCTGGAACGTTGACTTCCTGTGAGGCCATATATTTACTTATTTCATAATGGAAGTATATTATTTCATAGTAAATATATGTTTTCTCGTGTTCTGCATTAAGCACCAACATTATAGTGAATAAATATACCATATTTCTTCATTATTTAAGTAATGCTAGGAGGCTTTGATTAGCTTTGGGTCATTAGGTGAACAGAATTTCCAATAGATGGGGCGAGAGTCGCGCTATCTCTCGCCCGTCCGCGAGTCGAAACTTATTTTAGAATTGATATATCTTTGTTCTCCAACAAAATATATTTCCTTTGGTGCACTCACAAAAACGAGCATATCTCTGTCTTTCTGAAGGCATATAATATTTTAGGCTTTATAAGCGTATCTTTGTTAATTACACACTATATTGGCAAGTGCGTAGGCTTCTGCATTCCATGACCGACAAGCTACTGAATGCCACTATTAAAACGTATGTATCTTCACTTGAGCTTTATATATGTCTATGGTAAAGTATTTAAAATAAAGCTTATATTTCTATCTTTCTTAAGACATATAAAACATATGTGTTTATTAACGAATTTACGTGAAATAAGCATTGTTCTGAGAGAGTTGCTCTGTCGATCAGTTTGTGCGGGGTCGGAACTCGGCGATTATTAAAACACATGTATCTTCATTAGAACTTTATATATTTCTATGGTAATGTAGTTAAAATGAAGCTTATATTTCTATCTTTCATAAGACATATAAAACATATGTGTTTATTAACGAATTTCCGTGAAATAAGCATTGTTTTGAGAGAGAGTTACTCCGTTGCTCGATCTGTGCGGGATCGGAGCTCGCCGATTATAAAAATACACGTATCTTCGCTTTAAATACAAATATGCCCATGGTAAGGCATTTAAAATGAAGATTATGTTTCTATATTTCTTGAGACGTATAAAACTCATACGTTTATTAACGATTCTGTGTGAAATAAGCATTGTTCTGAGATGAATATTGCGGATTTCCAGCTCTACGACCAATGAAAAATGCAACTTTTAAACAACTACAAATATCTTTAGTTTTACTTAAAATTTTGTCCTGAAAGAGTTTTCATATATAGATCCAGTTTCTGCCGTTCTTTTGACATAAAAATACCTTTGGTTTAATAAGTTATTAAGATGTTTTCAACAATATTACCTGGGCGTTCACCGATTCTAACATGGGTGACCCTTTTGGAAACGTAACACATGGGTTGACCTGATTGATATATGGGTCAGATTCCATTAAGGTTCGGAACATTTATACCCGCGCGTAGTGACCATCACCCCCTCCTCCTGCTAAGCCCCTGCCTTCTCTTACCCCTCCCCCTGCTCTTTCCCTTCCTCCTCATCCCTCCATTCTCTTGACCCTCCTCTCTTCCCCTTTCTCCTCATCCCCCCCCCTCCTTCGCTTACCCCTCCCCTGCTCTTCACCTTCCTTCTCTTACCCCTCCCCTCTTCCCCTTCTTCCTCATCCCTCCCTTCTCTTGCCCCTCCTCTCTTCCCCTTTCTCCTCATCCCCCCCCTCCTTCGCATACCCCTCCCCCTGCTCTTCACCTTCCTTCTCTTGCCCTTCCTCCTCATCCCCCCCCCTTCTCTTGCCCCTCCTTTCTTCCCCTTCCTACTCATCCCCCCTTCGCTTACCCCTCCCCCTCCTTTTCCCCTTCCTCCTCATCCCTTTTATTTCCCCCTCCTCCTCATCCCCCTTCCCCTCCCCTTTTGTTCTCATCCCTCCTTCCCTTGCCCGTCCTCTCTTCCCCTTCCTCCTCATCCCCCTTCTCTTACTCCTCCCCCCTCCTTACCAACTTTCTCTTACCCCCTCTCCCCTCCTCTTCCCCTTCTCTAACCCCTACCCTCTCCCCCTCCTCTTCTCCTTCCTTCTCATCCCCCTTCTCTTACTCCTCCTCCTCTTCCCCCTCCCCCTCTTACTTGTACTACTCCTACCCCTGCTATTCTTCCCCCTCCTCTTCTCCTCCGTTACCTAATTCCCCCCTCCCCAGACGTCCTGCTCCTTCCCCCCTCCTCCTTTCCTCTCCCCCTTCTTCCTCCTTCCTCTTAAACCTACTCCTTCCTCCTCTTTTTCATCCTCCTTCCTCCTCTGCCTCGACCTCCTTCCTCCTCGATCTCCTCCTCCTTCCTCCTCGCCCTCCTCCTCCTTCCTCCACGCTCTTCTCCTCATTCCTCCTCGCCCTCCTCTTTCCTCCTCTTCCTCCTTCCTCCTCCTCCTTCCTCCTCGCCCTCCTCCTTCTTCCTCGCCCTCCTCTTTCCTCCTCCGTTTCCTTCCTCCTCGCCCTCCTCCTTCCTCACTCTCCTTCTTCCTCCTCACCCTCTTCCTTCCTCCTTGCCCTCCTCCTTCCTGCTCCTTCCTCCTCGCCCTCCTCCCCCTTCCTCCTTGCTCTCCTCCTCCTTCCTCCTCGCCCTCCTTCCTCCTCTTCCTCCTTCCTCCTCGCCATCCTCGTCCTTCCTTCTCGCCCTCCTCCTTCTTGCCCTCCTCCTCCTTCCTTTTCGCTCTCCTCCTCCTTCCTCCTCGCTCTCCTCCTCCTTCCTCCCTCCTCGCCCTCCTCCTTTCTGTTCGCCCTCCTACTCCTCCTTCCTCCTAGCCTTCGTCCTCCTCCTCCTTCCTCCTTGACCTCCTTCTTCCTCCTCGGCCTACTCCTCCTTCCTCCTCGCCCTCCTCCTTTCCCTCCTCCTTCCTCCTCCCTCCTACTTTCCCTCCTCCTCCTTCCTCCTCCTCCTCCTCGCCCACCTCCTTCCTCCTCGACCTCCTATTCCTTCCTTCTCGTCCTCCTCCTCCACCTAGTCCTTCTAGAAGGACTAGTCTTCTAGTCCTTCTTCCTCGCCCTCTTCCTCCTTCCTCCTCCTCCTCCTTCTTCCTCCTTGCTCTCCTCCTTCTCCTTCCTCCTCGCCCTCCTCCACTTCTTCCTCCTTGCTCCTCCCCCTCCTTTCTCCTCCTTTCTCCTTGCCCTCCTTCTTCCTCCACCTCCTTCCTCCTTGACCTATTATTCCTTCCTTCTCGCCCTCCTCCTCGCTCTCCTTCCTCGCCCTCCTCCTACCTTCTCCTTTCTCCTCGACCTCACCCTCTTACCTGGAATTCTTCCTCCTTCCTCCTCGCTCTCTTTCTCCTCCTCCTTCCTCCTTGCCCTCCTTCTTCCTCCACCTCCTTCCTCCTCTCCCTCCTCCTCCTTCCTCCTCGACCTATTATTCCTTCTTTCTCGCCCTCCTCCTTTTTCTTCCTTCCTCCTCGCTCTCCTCCTTCTTCCTCCTCGCCCTTCTCCTTCTTCCTCGCCCTCCTCCTTCCTCCTCGCCCTTCTTTTCCCCCTCCTTCCTCCTCGCCCTCCTCCTTCTTCCTCCTCGCTCTCCTCCTCCTTCCTACTCACCCTCCTCCCTCCTCCTCGCCCTCCTTCTCGCCCTCCTCCTCCTTCCTACTCACCCTCCTTCTCTTTCCTTCTTGCCTTTCTTTTACCTCCACTTTCTTCCTCCTTGCTCTCCTCCACCTCCTTCCTCTTCGCCCACCTCCTCCTTCCTCGTCGCCTTCCTCCTCGCCCTCCTCCTCCTCTTTCCTCCTCGGCCTCCTCCTTCCTACTCGCCCTCCTCCTCCTCTTTCCTCCTCGGCCTCCTCCTTCCTACTCGCCCTCCTCCTCCTCCTTCCTCCTCCTTGCTCTCCTCCTCCTTCCTCCTCCTTGCTCTCCTCCTCGCCCTCCTTCCTTCTCCGCCTACTCCTCCTTCCTCCTCGCCCTCCTCCTCCTTGCTCTCCTCCTTCTTCCTCCTCGCCCTCCTTCCTTCTCCTCCTACTCCTCCTTCCTCCTCGCCCTCCTCCTCCTTCCTCCTCGCTCTCCTCATCCTCAACGTCCTCTTTAACTTCCTCCTCTACCTCATCGTCCTTCCTCCTCTGCCTTGACCTCCTCCCCCTTCCTCCTCGATCTCCTCCTCCTTCCTACTCGACCTCATCCTCTTATCTGGAATTCTTCCTCTTCCTCGACCTCTTCCTAAAAAAATGAATGAAAATGATGAATTAACCTTTATTATGATCTTGTTTCTTTTTACTAAATGTAGAAATATACTTTTATATTTCTACATTTATATAAATAGCAGCAATAAAAACTACGTTTATGAAACATTTAAGGTTGCCACAAGGTTTCATTTTTTTTTTAGCTAACGATTAGTGCAATACGTTTTAGAAACTTATTTACATCCACACAAAATTAAGCATCTAATGCGTGAAAACAAACGTTGCCAATACTTTCCAACACTTTCCAGATACGTTGTGGCAACCTAAAATTGTTTCCTGGGAGGTGTTCTTGGAAGTGGAATTTCAACAATGGCACTGCAAGAGTTTGGATCTGGCTTATTACCGTCTAAGCTCACCTGGAACTCCAGAAACTTTAATTTTTGAGCTGCCAGAGTGCACTTCTGAACATTTAATTTAAAACCTGCTCGATCTAACAAAGGAAGTCTCAGTGGAGTCTCATAAGTGTTCACCAAACGTCCTGGCATATATTGCATCATCATCCAGGTATGTAGCGAGGGCCTTCCCAAGACTGGACTGAGTATGTAATTAATGGCCCTCTGAAATGAAGGGGGGTGTCTTTTGGTCAAAAGGCATCCTACAAAACTGATAAGAGTGCCTGCCCTCAGGAAATGCTGTCTTTTCCCTTTTTCTCAGCCACTGGTATTGCCCAATATGCAGACTTAGCATAAAGAGTGGAAAAGTATTTTGCTGCCCGGAATTGTTCTATATTATATCCTGAATTCGAGATTAATTATAAATATCACCCTTAGTAATTTTGTTCACCTTCCAGTAGTTCACACAAAAATGGTAACTACCATCTGGTTTACGAACTAACACAATAAGAGACAACCATATCTTGATGATTTCGAGGCTTAGTGTTCCCGCGGCCCGGTCCTCGACCAGGCCTCCACCCCGAGGAAGCAGCCCGTGACAGTTGACTAACTCCCAGGTATCTATTTACTGCTAGGTGACAGGGACATCAGGGTGAAAGAAACTTTGCCCATTGTTTCTCGCCGGTGCCCGGGATCCAACCCGGGACCACAGGATCATGCGTCCAGTGTTCTGTCCTCTCAGCCACCGGCTCCCACCATAGTGACATACTAGGCTCTATCATGTCCTGTCTTAACATTTTCTGGCACTCATGCTGGATAACATTCTTTTCCTGTTCCGTGAGCCCATTGCCGGGTGAAAACAGGTGCATAGTCACCTGTTGGGATGGTGTGATCAGTTAAATCAAGGAGACCAATCTGGTCATCCTCGGTTGCAAACAATTTTGGAAATTTCCATGAAATTCCTCTTAACACTTTTATCTGTCTGTGGAACATGCTGCAAATCTAGTGCTGATAATAATTTATCTACATCTTGTATAATATTTTAACCTTTACTCGTTTATGTTCTTCAATGGTCTCTTACTCTCGGTAACATTTAATGCACTACATTGTGCTTTGATAGTTCGCATTTCAGATGACTCATGGTGCAAAATTTCTGAAGTGTTCACCAGAGATTCCAGAGATATTCTATTACCTGCTCTGAAGCAATAGGTTTTGTGAAAGATGTTGACTGGAATAAGTGCATCTTTATCAAGCACTACAATTAGATGGTGAGGATTTAATAACCTGTCACATCTCCCCCTCCCCATCCAGCCCGTTGACGCCATGAGGGGGCTTGGTGGCTGGCTGCTGGAGTGTGATGCTCCACGGGACGATCTTCTGTCCTTTGATAAGGCAGGAGCCTTATGCTCCTGCTGCTGTCTTCTCCAATTATACCGGATCGCTTTTCCTTTTCCTTATGTTTCGTTTTTCTCCCCCCCCCCCCCCCTCTTCTCCTATCTACTTGTCGTTTCCTGCCGATCTTTTCCTAGTTTTGATTATTCTTTTGGACTTCTTCTATTTTGACATCCAGGTGCTCTTGCGTCTGTAGAACTGTAGTACCTAACGTCGAGAGCGAGGGGATTCTTTTATTGTCAATCCTCCTTTCGTCATTGAACGCGATCTCGACGGACTGACGGTTCTTAAGGTGGCGTTTGTGGGGCGTATACTCACGACGCACCCCTAGGAGGCCCCGGCATGATCGGCGATAGCTTCTTGTTGGGTGTCCTGCCACTAATTGTGGCTCCATGGTGGGTATGGGGGCACATTCGTGAATGAATGTCTGACTCCAGTTTCATGTCAAATTCTGTTGTTCTTATCCCTTCTCAGGCTCGTGGGGTGGGTGACCAAGCCCCCGAGTCGGTCCATGTTGGAAGACTGGGCTCTGTAGCCCCCGCTGTGTTGGGCCCCGACTTTTCTCCTCCTCCCGACCCTCCTCCTCCTCCTCCCGACCCTCCTGACTATTCCCCTCGGCTCCTCTCCCCCCTCTGTTTGGATCGAGCCTCAAGCCCCCAGTGGTGACCACCTCGTCCCATGGCACAGCTCAGTCTCTAGTAGTGACTACTGCGCCTTTTAACTCCTCTCTCTGGGGGTTCTCAACGCCGTCCTCACCACGGGCCACGCTTGCTCGATTCCTTCCTGTACTGATGCGCTTCAAGCCTTGTTTGGTCCCGCTTTGTGGGCCAAATACTTTGATCTCCTCCCACTTGATTCTACGCCTCCTGACGATTTCTCTTCATAGGCACCTTGTTGATTCAGTAGATGCCTCTGTATCCTTCAACCCCACCCGTTTTGGTACACTTGTCATTGCTGCTGCTCCTCAGGATGCAGCCTCCTGCTTGGCCGCCTTATCCTGCATTGGCGAGACCCCCGTTCAGGTCTCCATGAACGCTCGGTTAAATGCCAGTGTTGGCACTGTTCTCCTCCCACACCATGTTGCAACCGGTGTTAGGAATCTAAAAGACTGCCACGAGGATATCAAGCATACCCTCGAGGCCCAAGGTCATTCTGTCCTTCAGGTGGATACGTTCACTCGTCCCCCTCGTGGTCGTCGCCGTCTGCCCCTTCGGGTTGTGAAGATTACCTTTAATGGTAGGACCCTTCTGCCCTCCTTCATTCTTGCTGGTGCCAGATGCTCCGTTCAGGGATATATTCAATCTCCTCGGCACTGCAATAAGTGCTGGAGGTTTGGGCATGGTGCCCTCAAATGCTCTAGTCCTGTCTCCCTCTCTCTGTCCCATGTGTGGGGGCGAGGGTCACTCTAAGTTGGAGTTCACTTCTCCCCAGGCTCGCTGCCTCAATTGTGGTGAGGCCCACCCTACCTTCTCCCGCACGTGTATACGTTACAAACTTGAGGCAGCCGTCCTCAACTTGAAGCACCGGGACAGTTTGTCTTTTCCTGAGGCTCGGCGCAAAGTTCATTGTCTCCCTCCTTTCGTTGGCGCGTCTTATGCTCGCTTGGTACACTCTTCCTCTCCTCGTCCTTCCCATCTTCCTCAAACTCACAACCGTTCACAAGCCTTAGACCTGGACACGCCCACCACCACCTCCCCTGTTCCTTTCCATTCTGTCCCGGAGGGTCCCCCTCCTGGTTCTCTGTCTATGGTTCCCCTTCTTTCTACCCAGTCTGTCATGTCTTCTGTGTCTTCTTTCTCCTCTCCCTCTAGTCCTCCTTCCCATCATTCTCTTCCGTCTCTTGGGTAGCCACCCCACCTGACTGTGTGGGCCGATATCCATCGCTTTCCTGGTGATCGTGTTGTTCACTCTCGTTCTTCTTCTATTGAGACGCTAGAGTCTGTTGCCCAGTACATTGCTGCTGGGACACCTGTGTTTCTGAGTCACAAGCGGAAACCTGGCTCCTCTCATTCCTCCTCCCCGGCAGGTAAGAAGGCTTCACTTTCTTATTCGCTCCCTACCACTGATTCTATCGTTCCTTCCCCTCCTGCTTTGGTGGTAGAGCCCCATGTTCCTACTGTAGAGGTTTCTTTGGCCCCTGGTTCCGTCTTGGTTACTGCCCTTGCTGAGATGCGCTCCCCTCTTTCTGCCACTCCTCCTCCTGCTCTTCTTTCCCGCCCCTCTCGGTTGTCTCCTCCTCCTCCAGACCCCTGCTCATCCACCTCTGGCCAGTCCTCCTACTCCTTTCCCTCCTTCTTTACTCGGTTTACCCATAACCCCCCCCTATCCCTGACTTCGCTGACCCTGATCCTGACCCTGTGCTTCTTTAACGTGCTGTGTTTCTTTTTCACCTTTATTTCTTCTTTGTTCTCTGTTGCTGTCCTCTTTTTTTTTGTCGATGTCTATTCTTCAGTGGAACATCCGTTAATACCACGCCAATTTTCATGACGTCCAACTCCAATTTTCAGTTTTTGCCCCTTTATGTCTGTCTCAAGGAGCCGATGCTTGGTGCTCGTCCTGGTCACTTCCGTGGCTATTCTTTTCTCCCTCTTCCCCCCCCAGCTGTTGCTGGGGCCCATAACTCTTCTGCTCTCTTGATTCGCTCCGATGTTCCCTTCGTCCCCTTACTTTTTTCATTGCCTCTCCACTGTTCTGCTGCCCGTGTCTTTGTGCGTAAATGGTACACGGTTTGTTCTATTTATCTCCCCCCCCCCCCACTGTCCCACAGTCTCTTCTCGATCTTAAACACCACCTGGACTCCTTGCCAGAGCCTGTGCTCCTGCTGGGTTATTTCAGTTGCCGACGTGCACTTTGGGGTGATGTGCTGACAAACACTCGGGGTCGCCTTCTTAAGCCGTTCATCCTCTCTTCTTCCCTGTCTCTTCTGAATTCTGGTGAGCCCACTCATTTGGACTCTGACTCGCTCCCTTTCCTGCCTCGATCTTTCTCTGTGCTTGTTATCATTTTACTTTGATTTCGCGTGGCGGGTTCTTGATGACCTCCATGGGAGTGATCATTTTCCCATCCTTGTTACCTTTTTCTCTTTTCACTCTCCTCTCTCCTTCCCTAGGTGGCAGTTTGCCGAGACTGACTGGCGCCTCTTTACCCTCCGTGCTACTATTTCCTACCTCTCTGTTCTGCCACTCTCTCGCGCCCTCTTTCTTTTACATGACACTGTCTTTGACGCTGCCCTCGGCTCTATTCCTCGCTCTTCGTCTCGGGGAACGAGGAAGTGCGTTCCCCCGCGTGGAATATGGACTGTTCTCGGGGGTGTCCGCTGTAAGCGTGCAGCCTGGAAGACACACCGCCACTGGCAGATGGTTGAGTCTTTTCCTTTGCTTCCGAAGGTGAGTGCGGTGGCCCGTAAGACCATCAGTATGGCTAAACGTGCATGCTGGATGTCTTATTTCTTTACCGTTACGTCCGAAACTCGTCTGCCACTGGTATGGAAGCGTATCCTCATGATAGCGGGTAATTTCGTTCCTGATACCTCGCCGGTCCTTTACCTCCGTGGTGCTCTTGTGGCGGACCAAATTATCCAAGTTGATGGTTGTCACTGGGTCACCGTTTCCAACATTGGAGTAACTGGACAAATTAACATATACGACACCAGGCATAAATTACCATCCAAATCTACTGAAGTTATCTTGTATGCTCTTGCTAATTGCCAGGATGATAAGCTGATATGCAATATAATGAATGTCAGCAGACACAGGGACTCAAGTATGAGTGGGGTGTATGCTGTGGCGTTTGCTGCATCACTTGCAAGTGGTGTAGATCCAGTGAACCTCGTATGATATGCAGAATATGAGACAACATCTGCAAGAGAACTTTGAAGGAAAGTGTCTCATCTCATTCCCTGCAGCTCAGACACTGAAAAGAAAACGAATCATCCGGTCATGCTCGATGGAAGTGTACTGCATTTGCAGAAAGCCAAATGATTTGAAGCTGATGGTATGCTGTGAACGTTGCAATATTTGGCACCATGGATCATGTGTAGGTGTTACAGAATGTAATGACGATTCGTGGATTTGTTTCTTGTGCGCTAGCAAGTTGTGAATTATAATTTAAAATACTTAATTAATATATTATTATTATTATTATTATTATTATTATTATTATAACCTTACCAAATGCTTTGCTGAATCAAATAATGTTATTTTACTTTCAATGTGTTACAATAGCATAATTAAGTGCTGCAAGTGTCAGGTCTTTTATATAGTCGGTATTTGTTATATTCTGTATTCTTTTTATGTTATTTAAATTTCAAATAGAAATAGTTATTAAATTATGTATCTTAATAATTTTGAACCTTATATTATTTAACATCAACAAATTGGATTTCGAATATTAAAACCAATTTCAACCAATTAAAGGATTTATCCTTTAATGTTAAAAATTATTCAAACTGAAATAAATATATAACACTGTACGGTACAGTTGTGTTTAATTATGTTTTGCGATTCCTTTGGAAAAGGTATTTGTGCACCAAGTACTACTAGATCATTATGAGATATGCTGAATGTTGTCAATATACCATCTGAATACGCTTCACTTTGTGTTAATCATTGGACGTCCTAATGATTAAGGTCCCCAAAAGGACTTATCAGACCTCGGTGGATATTTTCTCTCTCTCTCTCTCTCTCTCTCTCTCTCTCTCTCTCTCTCTCTCTCTCTCTCTCTCTCTCTCTCTCTCTCTCTCTCTCTCTCTCTCTATCTCTCTCTCTCTCAGAGCATCCCCTTATGTGTTGTATGTGGGTGCTGAAGTTCAGTCTCTTGTCTATGTTTAGGTGAAGGAACTTTCCATAATTGTTATTGCTAATGTTTACTTGTAATACTGGGTATACATCCGGTGTTCTTACCCTCGACCGCGGCGAGGGTAAGCCGCGGTCGTATGGTCTGAAACCCACAAATATTTACAATGGGGGGGTGGGGGATAACATTTCCTCTTCAAGCACGCGCATACAAATGAACTATGTTACTTAACTGGAAGCACTCGTACAACATAATTTACACGATTTCTCAGGATTATTATACTTCTTACCAGCATATATACAGTATAGTACCTAGGAGGTTCTCTTCAATGATATCTAAGATAATTAAAAGAACCCAAGCAAACTACTGTGGAAATGTGCAGGACAACCATATTAATTGTAACACTAGCTCTCCACATATGGCATTTGCTTAATTTAGAAACTGTACTTGTGGTCGATCTCGAACACATGTTGTTGATGTGACGATGTGTTATGAATTTTGTGGCTAGCTCCTCAAGATTGTAACTTGTTTAGATAAATAAATTGTGAGTTCAGTCCCTGAACCAATTATGTGATAAATTAACTAAACTAAAAACTATAGTATGGCGACGAAACCTGAACTGCATAATGTAAATAGGGATTAACCAGAAAAAGATATAGGTGAAGAATAACACCAGGTAACTGTAAAGCTGCCGCCCAGTTGGGTGGGTGTGGAGCAAGACTAGTAACTGTGCGACTCCTCATAGATGTAAAGTGCCTTGTATAGTGACTGTTGTGAGCCTCTTGTTGAATCACTTGTGACACAAAAGATTACTGATGTGTGTATTTGTGTGGGTGATTAAATATGTATGTGTATGTATATATGTATGTGTATGTATACATGTATACGTATGTATATGTACATGTATGCATAAGTATGTGTACATTAATAATTTTGTAACTAGAGTCAAAAGATTGTTATTTGCTTAGCTAAACGAACTAGAGGGTTCAGTTCCTGAACCGATTATGTGCCTCTGTAATCCTTTACACCACCGCCCACAGGATGGGTATTATGGGGTGCATAATAAAGAAAGTGAATGGACCGAACCCCACAATTCATTTAGCTAAGCAAGATACAATCTTAATGAGCTAGTTACAAAATTCACTATAAGTCGTCACATCATAAATGGGTTCGAGATCGACCACAAGTAGTGCATTACATAATTTATCAGTAATGTGCAGCCTGTGATCCCCGCCTGGCTGGATACTGATACTTAGGTAGATTTTATGTGTCCGGACACCGGCGATAAGGTGGTATTATTTATTTAGCTTAAGAGATATATATTTTTAAATGTTGTCACATAAACGGCTACATCTTCCTTTCTTCTGACATATAGATTTTTAAGATTAATTAAAATATATAGAAACTAATTATACAGTTTATTGGCTGGTGTGCAGGGCTTCACACTCTCAGAGCTAACCATCAAGTAACTATCAAAATGCATATATCTTCGTTTTCACTTCAGTTATATTTATGACAAAGGATTTTAAATGTAGCCTATATTTCTACCTTTCTGATGACATAAATACTTTCGTATTACAATATCTAGATCAAACTAACATTGATTTTCAGAGGTTGTATATTTTCCATCAATGGAGAGCATCAGCCAAGAAGCCTTCTTTAAAATATAAATATCTTTCCTCACCCAATAAGATCTAATCTCTGAATATAACGCAAAAAACGACTTGATTGTAACCTATCCACCGCTGCCCATTGGATGGGGGAGAGGGGGTTATGTGTAGGATAAACATATCAATTATGACACTAGCCCTCCATATATGTCAGTTGCTTAAATTATAAACTGTACTTGTGGTCGATCTCGAGCACATTGTTGATGTGACCATGTGCATTGACTTTTGTAACTAGCTTATCAAGATTATAACTTGCTTGGCTATATGAATTGTGGGGCTCAGTCCCTGAGCCCATTATGTGCCTCTGTAACACTCCATTATCGCCCATAGGATGGGTATGGGGTGCATAATAAATGAACTAAACTAAGCTCTGCCTTTTTGATAACATATACAATTATAAGTTTTATTTGTGAATCTCAATTAATTAAACAATATATCACAGAGCCTGTAGGGTTCGGTGAGATGAGTGAAGAGACATGGGAGATTTTACATAAGTACAGTACAGTACATGGTAGTTTAAGTAGCGAACGCATGTCAACGAATAACGAGTATATATAACAAAACTATTGTTCTATGAAGTCGATTTAACTTCCAAACATATATTTTTAATAAATGTTTTCTGGTTAGTTATGTTAGATTATATTAAAAATACGTATTCTACTTGTTAACATTATAATTTAAATTTGTGATAATTTGTGCAGAGAAGTGCGACAACTGGATATGCCAACAAACACTTTTCAAACAATGATATATCTTGGATAAGTCGCTCCACAACATTGACGCTTGGACCGTTGACTTCCTTTGATGCTACTTATTTACTTATTTCATAATGAAATTACATTAGTTTGGAGTAAATATATGTTTTCTCATGTTCTGCATTCAGCACCCACAATATAGTGAGTAAATATACCATATTACTTCATTACTTAAATAATGCTAGGAGGGTTTGAGTAGCTTTGGGTTTTTAGTTTACAGAATCTCCAATAGATGGGGCGAGAGTCGCCCCATCTCTCTCGCCCGAGCAAGAGTCGAAACCTAATTTAAAATTGATATATCTTTGTTCTCGAACATGATATATTTCATTTGGTGCAATCATAATAATGTTCATATCTCGGTCTTTCTGGAGGCATATAAGATTTTAGGCTTTATTAGCGTATCTTTGTTAATTATACAATATATCGGCAAGTGCGTAGGCGTCTGCACTCCATGCCCGACAAGCTACTGAGCGCTACTATAAAAACATATGTATCTTCACTTGAGCTATCAATATGTCTATTGTAATGTATTTAAAATTAAGCTCTTATTTCTATCTTGCTTAAGACATATAAAACATTTGTGTTTATTAACGAATTTACGTGAAATAAACATTGATCTGAGAGAGAGTTGCTCTGTCGTTCAGTCTGTACGGGGTGGGAGCTCCGTAATTTTTAAAATACATGTATCTTCATTAGAACTTTAAATATGTCTATGGTAAAGTGTTTAAAGTGAAGCTTATATGTCTGCCTTTCTTGAGACATAAAACATATATGTTTATGAACGAATTCACGTGAAATAAACATTGTTCTGAGAGAGAGTTGCTCGGTCGATCGATCTGCCTGGGGTCGGAGCTCGGCTATTGTAAAAGTACACGTATCTTCGCTTTAAAATTAAATATGCCCATGGTAAGGTATTTAGAATGAAGCTTATATTTCTATCTTTCTTGTGACATATAAAACTCTTACGTTTATTAAGGAATCTGCGTGAAATAGGCATGCTTCTGAGATGAATGCTGCGGTTTTCGAGGTCAACTCGCGGCAATGGACGCCATACACATCCAGTGGGTGTTATTGGACCCATACCCATTCTATGGGTGGTTGGAGCCCCATACCCATGCTATGGGTGGTTGGAGCCCCATACCCATTCTATGGGTGGTTGAAGCCCCATACCCATCCTGTGGGTTGTAGTTGACGCCATACTCATCCTGTGGGTGGTATTGGACCCCATACCCTTCCTGTGGGTGGATGTGATCCCCATACTCATCCTGTGGATGGATGTGACCCTCATACCCATCCTGTGGGTGGTTTTGGACCCCTTACCCACCTAACAAGTGGTAGTGGACAATATACCCATCCTGTAGTTGGTATAGTAGACACAATACCATCCTGTTTGCAGTAGTTTACCCCATAGACATTCCAACGTAACATCGTTTTCTGTTAGCGTTCCTACAAAACATCCTTTAAAGATTTGTAAAGCACAAACTATGGTATATAATATAGATTGGTGAAGGACTGTTATTCTATGTAATAATTTTTAGTGCTTATTATAATTTACTAAGAACAACTAATATTTCTCAAAACAAAACTACGAGCCTTCAATAGGAAGTAGCTGATCTGTAATATTCTAAGAGCATGGACAATGGTAGGTAAATTTCACAACCCATGTGGGACCTGAAAACTACAATTTTCCTTATAATTGAACCAATCACGACTATTCTGCTATCTAGGTTGACGGACGGGTATTGTGAGACATAAATTGGTACGTGAGAAAGAGTTTGGGCCTTGGAAAAAAAAAACTGGGAATATATCACATATTTACTAATTCATATTCAACATATTGACTTTAAGCATTAAGTCATATATGTGCTGTCTTGTGTGAGAACGGGTTGTATATAAGTATCATATGTTTTGTTCAACACAACTGTACAACTAACCTGATATAGTTAGTTCAGGCACTAAGAAACGTCGCTACACAAAGTCAGCTGGCGGCTGCTTCCCTCACTCTTTCAAGGTCAGGAGCGGGTCAGGCACACTAAAATGTCTCTCCCAACAATACTGTTTGCAGTGTTATTACACTATATACACACATTATATATAAGTATCTACATTTATGTTCACCATAGAGAACCACTGAGCTGGTATGATGAATGCAGACAATAACAGGTGGCCACACAGTCAGTAAACGATGCTATCTCCCTCCGTCCCTCATTAGTGCTCTCACAGCACTAATTATCACAACAATCCTGCTATTATCACAATCCTGGTAACTTTTATCACAGGGGTCATCTGTAATACTGTCATTGCTAAATAATAGCAGTTACATATTTATTTTTACTTTTTAGGCGATGCTGTGGTCACAAGCTGAACAGCAATGCTGATAGCTGATGCTGCGTGCGTCAGCCTTCGTTGCTCCCACAGTACTGTGGCTCTCACACCGGAGAATATTGCACACGATTTTTTTTAAACATGGCATCTGTTTACAAGAGCCCTGAGGAAGCTAATGTGTAGCCGCAGGCCATCTGAACCGTGCCTGGCACCCGATGGCGTTTATATACGCCATGCGCATTGTGGGACATGTTACTAATGGCGTATATATAAGCCATGCCCAGTTTATGGGTTACAAAAAGAAAAGAAAAAAAATATGAAAAATTTAAAAAAACAACAAATGTAAAAAAGGTTCGTTCGGTGGTCGCCAGGTAGGCTGCTCCATGTTTCTTGATACCTGCTTGCTTGACGGAGTTCTGGGAGTTCTTCTACTCCCCAAGGCCGGCCCGACGCCAGGCTCAACTTGTGAGAGTTTGGTCCACCAGGCTGTTGCTTGGAGCGGCCCGCAGGCCCACTTACCCACCACAGCCCGGCTGATCCGGAACTTCTCTTAGAAAACAGTCCAGTTTTCTCTTGAAGATGTCCACGGTTGTTCCGGCAATATTTCTTATACTCTCTGGGAGGACGTTGAACAACCGCGGACCTCTGATGTTTATACAGTGCTCTCTGATTGTGCCTATGGCACCTCTGCTCTTCACTGGTTCAATCTTGCATTTTCTTCCATATCGTTCACTCCAGTACGGTGTTATTTTACTGTGTAGATTTGGGACCTGGCCCTCCAGTATTTTCCATGTGTATATTATTTGGTATCTCTCTCGTCTCCTTTCTAGAGAGTACATTTGGAGAGCTTTGAGACGATCCCAATAATTTAGGCGTTTTATCTCGTCTATGCGTGCCGTATATGTTCTCTGTATTCCCTCTATTTCAGCAATCTCTCCTGCTCTGAAGGGCAAAGTGAGTACTGAGCAGTACTCGAGACTGAGAAAAAAAACGAAAAATATAAAAAAAGGTTGAACAAATTTGAAAAACGGACAAATGCCATAAAGGTTTGTTCAGTGTTTGTCAGGTAGGATGCTCCATTATAGCAATTTTTCTTTGTTTCAAATGTGTTCCATTTGTTTTATATTTTTAATTTACGTCTCAATAATGGAGCAGCCTACCCGACAAACACTGAATAAACCTTTATGGCATTAGTCCATTATTCAATTTTTTTCAACCGTTTTTTTATTTTTTGCTTTTTATTTATTTAAGAAACATGGAGCAGCCTACCTGGCAACCACCGAATTAACCTTTTTGACATTTGTTGTTTTTCAATAAATTTCATTTCTTTTGTTCTACAAAAAAAGTCATTGGATTGCAACATCTCAGCAGTCACCCCTTTATATCCCAGCATCATTAGCATCTTTAAACAAAAACAACATAATTTATTTGCATTGTCGGAGGCGCCCGAGAATGTGCAAGAAGCAGCGCGACCCCACCATATTGTTTCGTCGTTATTCAAACAAGCGGCTGCCATACAAGCCGAATTGTTGGCGATCAGGACGTTCGTTACAAAAAAAAAAATGTTCGCCATTTGAGGCGATCGTCATTCGAGGTACCACTGTATTTTGTGTGACATTGTGTTGGAATTGAGCTGTGTTCTTTACCATACCATTCATTTCGTAAGTATAAGTATAGATGCCACACCTGTGACAGATAAAACTATACCTTACTTGAAAAACAGCGCCATTTGTTGCATGTAAGAGCAGCACACATGCTATACTAAATATGTTACAATTCCATTTCAGTGTTTCTGACTGCATTGATAAATTGAATTTTCATAGATTTTGATTTATTTTCATTTTGATTTAATTATTTTGTGTGAATTGCGTTGGAACTGAGTTGTGTTGTTTACCATACCGTTCATTTTGTGAGTATAGTTTATTTTTTTATTTTTTCATATTTTCATTTAATATTTTACTTGTTTTTCTTATATTTCAGTGATGGGAACATCAGACCATTTAGGAAGGCATCGGACGAGGGAGTGGGGAATGGTGGGGATGACGAGGGGACGGAAGTGAGAGATGATGGGAAGGACGAGGGGATAATGGTGGGGGAGTTTGGGATGGTGGGAACGAAGGGATGGGGGGAATGGAGAATGATGGGGAGGACAAAGGGACAGGGGAGTGGGGCATGGTGGGAAGGAAGAAGGGATGGTGGAGTAGGGAATTGTGGGGAGGACGAGGGGACGGTGGAATGGGGAATGGTTGGGAGGCCGAGGAGACGGGTGAGGGGGGAATGGTGGGGAAGACTGGGGAACAGGGGGGAATGGTGGGGAGGAGTGGGGAACAGGAAAGATTGCTGTGGTTCAGCAATGCACATGCGTTGCTGAGCCACAGCAACGCGTGGCCGGGTACTGCTAATATTATAAATATAGATTATAAGCATTTACAAGAAAATAAAATGGGTTTTGACATAATTTAAAACACATGATTTTACATCATCCTTCGGCTAGTAGGGTAAGCTGGAGAAGGTGAGGGGTGGGGAGATGAACAGGAAGGAGACTTGTGATCATGTCTGGCTGTCCTGTGGTCTCTGTCTAGTCTGGCAGACTCTGTGCAGCATGTATATTACATCCTGTCAGCTTGTCTTGTCTGATAGCCTGTCAAGACTGGATGTTAGGCTAACATGATGTCAGGCATGATGTCATGTCTAGCTATGAAGCTAGACATCTAGTCATGTCATGTCTAAACATGATAACATGTCTAGCCTGACATCCAGTCAGGCCTTGGCAGTTTGTCTAGCCTGACAGTCTGTCAAGCCTGGCAGCATGGCTAGACTGACATTCTGTCATGCCTGGTAGTAAGTCTAGCCTGAAAGCATGTCAAGCCTAACAGCATGTCAAGCCTAACAGCATGTCAAGCCTAACATCATGTCTAACCTGACAGTCTGTCATGCCTGTTAATATTGTCTAGCCTGATAGCATGTCAAGCATAACAGCATGTCTAGCCTGATAGCCTGTCAAGCCTAGCATTAAGTTTAGACTCACTGCATGTCTAGCCTGACAGCCTGTCAAGCCTAGTATTAAGTCTAGCCTGACAGCCTGTCAAGCCTAGTAGTAAGTCTAGCCTGACAGCCTGTCATGCCTAGTATTAAGTCTAGCCTGACAGCCTGTCATGCCTAGTATTAAATCTAGCCTGACAGCCTGTCAATCCTAGTATTAAGTCTAGCCTGATAGTTTGTTTAGTGTGAAAATCTGTCCAGCCTGACATTTTGTCTAGCTTGACATTCTGTCTAGGCCCAGGTTGTCTAGCCTGACATTCTGTCTAGACCAAGGTTGTCTAGCCTGATATTCTGTCTAGACCCAGGTTGTCTAGCCTGACATTCTGTCTAGACCCAGGTTGTCTAGCCTGACATTCTGTCTAGACCCAGGTTGTCTAGCCTGACATTCTGTCTAGACGCAGGTTGTCTAGCCTGACATTCTGTCTAGACCCAGGTTGTCTTGCCTAACATTCTGTCTAGACCCAGGTTGTCTAGCCTGACATTCTGTCTAGACGCAGGTTGTCTAGCCTGACATTCTGTCTAGACCCAGGTTGTCTAGCCTGACATTCTGTCTAGCCTGATATTCTGTCTAGACCCAGGTTGTCTAGCCTGACATTCTGTCTAGACCCAGGTTGTCTAGCCTGACATTCGGTCTAGACCCAGGTTGTCTAGCCTGACATTCTGTCTAGACCCAGGTTGTCTAGCCTGACATTCTGTCTAGACCCAGGTTGTCTAGCCTGACATTCTGTCTAGACCCAGGTTGTCTTGCCTGACATTCTGTCTAGACCCAGGTTGTCTAGCCTGACATTCTGTCTAGACGCAGGTTGTCTAGCCTGACATTCTGTCTAGCCTGATATTCTGTCTAGACCCAGGTTGTCTAGCCTGACATTCTGTCTAGACCCAGGTTGTCTAGCCTGACATTCTGTCTAGACCCAGGTTGTCTAGCCTGACATTCTGTCTAGACCCAGGTTGTCTAGCCTGACATTCTGTCTACACCCAGTTTGTCTTGCCTGACATTCTGTCTAGACCCAGGTTGTCTAGCCTGACATTCTGTCTAGACCCAGGTTGTCTTGCCTGACATTCTGTCTAGACCCAGGTTGTCTAGCCTGACATTCTGTCTAGACCCAGGTTGTCTTGCCTGACATTCTGTCTAGACCCAGGTTGTCTAGCCTGACATTCTGTCTAGACCCAGGTTGTCTTGCCTGACATTCTGTCTCGATCCAGGTTGTCTAGCCTGACATTCTATCTAGCTTGACATTCTGTCTAGACCCAGGTTGTCTAGCTGACAATTTGTCTAGATAGCATGAAGGCATGTCTAGACTGACACTGTTTAGCCTGACTGTCAATACCCAGTTTGTCTAGCCTGACAGCCTGTCAGGCCTTGGCAGAGTGTCTAGCATGACAATCTGTCAAGCCTGGCAGTATATCTAGCCTAACAGTCTGTCAAGTCTGGCAGTGTATCTAGCCTGACAGGCTGTCCAGCCTGATTACCTGTCGAGACATTCAGCTTGTATAGCCTAGGAGCATGTGAAGCACGACAGCATGTCTAGCCTAACAGCCTTATATTGCCTATGCTTTATGGGCTGATTTCACAAAGAGATTAATTAATTCTAACCTATGATATCATGGGACAAATTTTCCACCAGTCTGTGAATTCTGTCCCTCTATCCAAAATAAATCCTCTCATCGTATTTGTGGGTGGGAATCATCCCCCCCCCCCCACTTCCCCTCTTTGTCTCCTCCCTCGTTGCCTCCTTTGTCTCTGGTTTTAGCGAACCAGAGTTCATCAAATCGGGTGAATAAATCTGGCCTGAGAAGAATGTGTGTCCTAACCAGAGATTCACCGAATCGGGGGGCCACTGTAATGTCATCAGCTAATAGAATTTGCTTCAGGTGTTGAGTGGCATTTGGGAGATCATTGATGTAAGTATGAAAAAGGAGTGAACCAAGTATACTCAGCCCATCCTCCTGTTTTGGTAGTACTTATAGTAACAATGAGGACCATAGTACATATATCGAAGTACAATGCAATTACAAAGCAGAAATCTGTACAGTACAGTGGCACCTCAACTTATGACTGTCCCTACCTACAAATTTTTTGAGTTACGACCCCAATTGTCAAAAAATGCGACTCAACTTATGACTTTGCCTTGACTAGCGACTTTGTTGATACATGTTTGGGTCGACCGAGCACGTGGTTCCAGGTGGTACGGGCGACCCTGCCTCAGTTTACCAGAGCCGCCTGCTTAGTGACGATCGCGAGTGTGAAGAATTTCCTTGTTTTTGTGCTTTTTTGTTATTTGAACATAAAAGTAATTATTATATATCACTCCATGGGCCCAAGAAATTCGGTGGTAAGGTTCAACCTAAGAAAATAATTGTGAGTAGAGGCAGTAGAGGATGTCCCTTCCTCATTAGGAAAATGTATGAAGTATGGGAAGAACTGCAAAGTTTTGTTGAAAAAACTCACCCAGTTAAAGCTATAGCAGGCCGTTGCATTGACCTTTTAAATGACAATGTGATGTCTAACTGCAGATAAGTGTTAAAATGTATGGAAAACCAAGTGTCTTTAGACAAATTCTTAGAAAGACAAACAAGCAGTGAGCCACAACCAGGTCCTAGTGGTACTCCTGCAAAACGTAGGAGAGAGAGTACCCCAGAGAAGTCATCACTGCCTGATATTATAATGGAAGGGGACTCCTTCCAAACAGTAACACCTCTCCTCCTCCTCTTCCACATCTCCCATACGCCAACAAGAGTCCTCAATAAAGATAAGGTATACATACTGTATTGTAGTCCAAAATGATTGGTATTCAGTATAAAGTCTATTTTTCAGTTAATATTTTTTGAGGTGTGGAACCAATTAATTCAATTTACATTATTTCTTATGTGAAAATTTGCTTCGACTTACAGATTTTTTACTTGCGACCTGTCTCTGGGAATGAATTAAATTCATATGTCGAGGCCCTACTATACCTGGTTGATACTTGGTTGATGGGGTTCTGGGAGTTCTTCTACTCCCCAAGCCCAGCCTGAGGCCAAGCTTGACTTGTGAGAGTTTGGTCCACTAGGGCTTGGAGTGGCCCGCAGGCCCACATACCCACCACAGCCTGGTTGGTCCGGCACTCCTTGGAGGAAACCATCTAGTTTTCTCTTGAAGATGTCCACGGTTGTTCCGGCAATATTTCTTATGCTCACTGGGAGGGTGTTGAACAACTGCGGACCTCTGATGTTTATAGTGTTCTCTGATTGTGCCTATGGCACCTCTGCTCTTCACTGGTTCTATCCTGCATTTTCTTCCATATCGTTCACTCCAGCACGTTGTTATTTTACTGTGTAGATTTGGGACCTGGCCCTCCAGTATCTTCCACGTGTATATTATTTGATATCTATCTCGTCTTCTTTCTAGTGAGTACATTTGGAGGGCTTTGAGACAATATACTGTCTCCACTCAATTATCCGGACTATATGGGAAGGACCCCCAGCCGGATAATCACGTGTTCCGGATAATGGTACGTTTTCACTTCTGAGTCCAAAACTAACCATTTCCAACTATTTTTATACTACAAACAACATAATTTGAATTGCCTTGCCACATATAATTATTAAATATTCAACTAGAAACTTCAACTTATCTTGTTGTTCGTCTTCTTGATTGATGCCACACATCTTGAAGTTAAAAATTCTTGACAATTTACGTAACCTATACTAACACAACACTAAAATTGACACTTGGTATTACTGTACAGTTCATTAACCCTTAACATGCTAGGAATATAACATCCTTTGTTCCCCACAGGCGCATGTAATTTTGAAAAAAAAAATCTTTTTTTCTTCCTAACTTGTTAATTTGTGTTCACTGATCATGGGAAAAATAAAAAAAATCGTAAGTGGCATATATTGCCCGCTATAGGGCGGGGAAGTCTGGCAAAAAACAGGCGCTGACTCAGTGTGCGTCCCAGGCGGTCTGTTGATTGCCAGCTGTCAGGCCGGAGTTGCCACAAAGAGATAATTACCTAATTATTTCAATGTCTCTAATTGATTTTTCATAGTTTTTTTTGCTGTAATATTATTCAATAGTGTGCAGTTTGATATATTTATATAATAAAATGAGTGAATCATCGCTGTACTCAAAAATATGGTGTGCATATTGTTGATTCAATTATGTTCATCAATCAGTGAACAAATACTTTGTCAGTTATTACACTATATACACAGGTTATATATAAGTATCTGCATGTTTTGTTCACCATATTGAACCACTAAGTTGCTATTATGAGTCAAAAAGTAACGAGGAGTGACCGCCGTGTACCAGCCAGCCACTCACGCCCTTCCTCAAGTCATCTGACTCACCCACATTCTCCTCCCACAATACTGTTTTTGCTTTTATTCACTATATACAAACACTATATATAAGTATCTACATTCGTGTTCACCATAACGAACCACAAAGTTGATATGCTGAGTGGCAGTGACAGTGGCAGGCAGCGGCAGCTCGCCACTTTTTTTTTTTTTTTCTACCACAGACGTGACCACACACTTACAATGCTAACCAGCATATATACATTTTCTTCTGTCCTCCATGGACAGGGTTAGAGATCAGTTAAACATATAGTTCAGGGATTTATTGAACAATCAACCACAGAAGGTGATTCGGTACTTTTAAAATGCTAAGCTAACCTACATACGTAAATACATAGATACACAGATTTACGTATGCCCTACATAAAGTGTTCGAAGAGTCATTAATGTGCATTTACAAAGGTGAAATGCAATTCTGATCAGCTTCCATATGTACTTTATACACATACATACACACACATATATACGTACATATACATATATACATGCATATATACACACACGTGCATTCACATACATTTGTCTCTTTTACTCTGACAGGGTGAGATAGCTGACAGAGAAACTAGTGTGCAATTAAGCACTTATCACTGAAAGTGATTAAGGTGCTTTTACAAGCTCAGGTTATATAGTTACATCACATACATACATTGTATAAATAATACATTACATGGTCAATCTTGGATACAAGTCCAATATATCATCAAGTGTTCCAGTACTCATAGTAATTACACAGTTCAGCATACCTCAGCCCAGGAGGGCGAAAGTCAGACAATATGGGACATTCTACTATATAATGTTCAAGAGAGTGCATGTTTTCTCTTTCACAAAGTTGACACATTGTGTACTCGACATTTGGGTTTTGAGAAAGCTGCCAGATACGTCTATATCCCAGGCGAATTCTGGCCACTATAACATCACATTGCCGGGTTCTTGTTCTATTAGTCCCATATGTGAATGTCTCCTCACGATTTCTATCATAATATTTAATGCTACAACTTTCAGGTCTTTGTGAATGTGTTAGGTCGGTGAGATCTTCATTAGATATTTGTTTAAGTATTCTCTTTGTCACTGCTAATGAAACACCCATATCAATTTCTACCACTGGTTTTCTACAGGCTGTCTTTGCAAGCATATCAACAGTGTCATGCCTTGAGATGCCAACATGTGATGGTATCCATAGGAATTTAATTTCAAATCTGTTTTCTTTAGCAGCTAAAACATTCATTTGAATATCACTGACTATTTTATGAGTGTCACTACTCTGCGTTCAATGCCAGGAGTGCACTCTGCGAGTCACAGTATACAAGTCCACTGCCTTTGTCTTTTAAAAATTCAGTGGCAAGGTATATGCCTGCAAGTTCGGTTTGAGTTGTACTTGCCCAGTCATTGACGCGCTTCATTGCTGTATGTACGAGAGAAGATTGTTCAAATATATTGCATGCACATCCGGTACATCGTCCACCTTCTTCTACAGAGCCGTCGGTATAGCACTGATACACATCGTTACCCATACTCTGAGTACTTTCAGTGATGCTTTTCAGTGTTAACTGTTTTAATAATGTAGAGTGCACACTATCTTTCTTGGGCGCATTTACAAAATCAACTGATAGATCCCAGTTAACATGGAGTAATTGGTTGATTAATCATTAATTGAGTTGGGTACATATTTAATATTTTGATGGAGTTGGCTACCTTGTAGAACCAAAATACATAATCAGATTTCGTTCTTCTTCTATAGACCTCAGGCGAGTGCAGCATATTAGAAAGTTTAGCTTGAAGCTTCATGTGTTGTCTAGATCTACTCAATGCCTTCATGCCAAAAACTGTGCTAATAGACAAAATTCTCTCACTTATGGTAGGTAATTTTAACTCTGCTCTCATATTAACTATTCTCCTGGACTTTGGAGCCCCAAGGCTGAGACGCATAGCTTCATTTTGCAAGGTTTCAAGAGATTTCAGCTCTTTGTCAGTATATAGTGTGAGATGTAGAGCATTGTAGTCAATCACAAAGCGTATAAATGATACATAAAACATTCTAGCAAGTATCACGTTGATTCCATGATTGACACCAACAAGGACCCGCAAGGGCTTTAATCTCTTCCACAGTCTCCTCTTGAGAGAAGAAAGGTACCCAGGTCGTTAATGGGGACACCAAGGTATCTGTAAGACTCGCAGTTCTCAAGTTCTCGCCCATCTATATGATAATTGGGTGGTGGAATACCACATGGAATGAGGGCACGAGTTTTCTGTACAGAGATAAGGAGGCCACATTCCTCAGCTCTAGTAGCAAAAGCATCGAGCAGAACTTGCATTCTAGGCTCGGAGGCAGCCTGTAAACATATATCATCAGCATAACAAATGACAGTGTCTTCATTATTAGTTGGAAGATCTTTAATAAGTTTATGCATCAAAACGTTGAACAACAAGGGGCTGAAGACCCCTCCTTGTGGAGTTCCCAGTTCAAAGTGTTTGCTCGCTATGCTTTTAACACCATTAAACAAAACATATGCTGTTCGATTAGACAAATAGCCCTTTATCCATTTCAGTAATTTTCCTTGTATTCCCAGCTCGGCAAGCTGTTCCAGTATGATTTCTCTGTTTGCTGTATCAAAAGCTGCTGCTAGGTCGATGAAGACTGTTTGAGGGGAAGCTTCAATATGTGCGAAGTACTCAGCAAAACAGTGTTGTGTACTGAGCCCAGGCATAAATCCAAACAGTTGAGGTGACAGGTGCCCCTGTATACGATACATGAGTCGGTTAAGAATAATACGTTCAAGCACTTTACAATCACACGATGTTAGAGATATGGGTCTATAATTATCTGAGTGTGGTTTGGGGATGGGAACAATGACACTCTTTGTCCAAGCATCAGGTAATACTCCTTCACGGAAACTCATTCTGTACAACACTAATAGTGGATTACCTGGTACGTGTGAGACTAATCTCAGTAGACTGTAAGTAATACCATCCTCTCCAGGAGCAGTTGATTTTCCCATCTTTAGTGCATGATTTAATTCCCATTCAGTTACATCATTAAGGTCCGACACGTCGATAGCTGTACAGGCAAGACTGATGGTTCGTTGTCTGTTGGGGCGTGTGTCATTAAGTTTCTGCTGTATGTTAATTGGGAGTGAGCTGTAGCTTGATGTTAGTGCCCATTGATCAAGGAGAATGTTTGCTTGTTCTAGTGGGCTGTGGTGCAGCGGTTTGGTTGGGCTGCTTCTAGAGATTTTTCGTATCTTTTCCCAAACTTCAACAAGTGTTGTTTGCTCATTTATACTTTGTAGGAACTCTTCCCAATGTTTATTACGTATAATGCTGCTCATGTCTCTCACCTCTCTATTTGCAACTAGAAATGCATGCAAGTCACCTTGTGCTTTGGTTCGTTTGTACGTATCTCCAAGTTGCTTTACTCGTTCATGTTCTTTAACAAATACGGGGTCAAGGACCCACTTGGGTGGTGGCAGGTGTTGCCCACTTCTGCTAGGCTTACGACTTGTTCCCCAACACACCCATGTGTCGTAGTAGGTAGTAATCGTAACAACAAGATCTATGGAGAAGGCTTGTACATTCGTTATTGTGTAATCTTGATACCATTTTGATATACAATTAATAAAGTGGTTATGCAAGCCATATGGAATATTCATTTTCCGTCTCTGATGTCTATTAGGTACATCACACTGTACCTCATAGGAAGCAGAAACTGCATAGTGATCACTAACTAAGTGATTTACCAACGAACATTCCATCCTATCTTGCACAAGGTTTCTACCCATTACATAATCAAGTCTGCCTCCCAATAAATGAGTTTGGGTATCCATAGTATATACAGTTAATCTGTTGTCATAAACATATTTGATAAATTTGCATCCATTATTGTTGTTAGTAATGTCTCCCAGCGTAATATGTCTAGCATTAAAATCTCCCATGTATATTGTCCCATGATTGTCTAGATCTGGGAGCAATGTTACATTGAGTTTCTGGCTTCCGGCATATACGTTGAGGAATGAAAAGTGGCCTGTAGTTTGTACATGAAAGTGATGGTACTGTGTGTGTACGTTGTGTGACGTGCTCACAAGAATGTGCGGTAAATCACTTCTGATGTATGTTAATAGGCCTGTGGCATTACTGTTATTATAGGATGAATACCCTCTGATCTTTGGTGGGGTTTTGTTTATCATGTTGGACGTGTAGGGCTCCTATAAAGCAATTATATCTATGTTGTTACTGGTAACATATGCAATTAGGTCATTCAGTCTTTTGTTGATGCTACGAATGTTCCAACTGAGAAACCTAATGGTTCTTGTGTCAACAGCAGCCATCGTCTTGGTGTTGTTCCTCCCTGGGACTGGTGGTCCCATTGTTGTCCTCGTCCCACTTACACAATGTGCCAATAAGTGACTCTACGACATAAAGAGCCACACCAACCTGGCGTTTGGTGTCGTCAGGAACATCTGGTGACATCATCAGTTTCTTGATCACTGAGCAACTCGGGATGGTCCGCGAGTGAATGTTCTCTGTAAGTCATATGGCATAATTACTGTCACTCAGAATATTATCTTTTTCATTCTTGTACTTGGCTTGAGCGCGTTCGTTAAGGTCATGAATCATTTTAAAATATGCTGATGCAGATTGACTTCCTCTTCCAGTTAATGTTTCTGTGTCACTAACACTGCTGTCATCCCTGAGTTGACTGACGACGTCGCTGCCACCGCCTCTGTTGTCGCTCTCATCTCTGTTGCCGCTGCTGTCGCCGCCGCCGCCGCCGTCGTCACAACCACCGCAGGAACCTTTACCAGCGCGGGCCACAACTGTGACAAAGCAGTGTGGAGGCGCCACTGGCTGCCACTCCCTCCTTCCCTCACCTCACCTGACTTGCCACCATTCTCCACACACCATACTGTTTTTGCTTTTATATACAGACGTTATATATATAAGTATTTACATGTTTTCTTCACCATAACTGTACATCTAAGCTTGTATGGTGAGTAAAGGCACAAAGACGTAGGACCTCACACAGCTGATGGCTGCTGCCCTCAAGGCCAGACGCACTAATATTTCTCCTCCAACAATACTGTTTGTGGTGTTATTATGCTATATACACTCATTATATATAAATATCTACCTGTTTCATTCACCATACTTGTACAAGTAAACTGGTATTGTGCCCAAAAACCATCGTGGTAACCAGTAAACAACACCGTCGTCTGCACGGTGGCATCGTGCAGACGACGCCACCGCCCTCACCAAAATGGCGGCTCCCAACCTACTCCTCTTGCTGTTTATACCCTCTATACACATGTTATATATAAGTATCTACATTTGTATTCACCATAGCAAACCACTAAGCTGGTATGGTGAGTGCAGTCAATAAAAGGTGGCCACACACAGTCAGAAGACATCGCCACCACCCTCCCTCCCACAGCATTACTCCTCCCTCCATGGCGCACAACGCTAAATATCACCACAATCCTGCTATTATCAGAACCCTGGTCAGTTTTATCACAGTCAGGGGTCTTCTGTAATAATATCATCGCTACATAATAGCATGAAGAAGTATATAATGGCATTTTTAGGCGATGCTGTGGTCACAAGCTGAACAGCAGTGCTGTGAGCTCATGCTGCATGCGTCAGGCTTGGTAGCTCACTCAATACTGAGGCCCCTAACACCCGAGAGTTTGGCCCACGATTTTTTAAAAAAATGGTGTCTGTTTACAAGAGCCCTGATAAAGGTGTGGTGAACCCCGTGTATCCGCGGGCCGTTTAAATCTTGCCTAGTACTCCAACACGTCATGTGACGTGATGCGCACTTTTTCGGTAAGTTACTCAACACGTCATATGACTTATTGCGCAGTTTAAGGGTTAAGCAAAGTTAGTTTTGACTGCCAGCTGCAGAAGCCTCACTGGTTGAAGGCATTTTGCTTGCCTGTGACGCCTCACTTGTTGAAGGCGCTTGGCTTGCCTGTGACGCCTCACTTGTTGAAGGCGCTTGGCTTGCCTGTGACGCCTCACTTGTTGAAGGCGCTTGGCTTGATTTTCTTACCATATAAAAATAAAGTTTAGCTTGCCTTCTGTGTTCATTGGCCTGTTGTATGATAAGCTCTTTGGTTCGCCTCAGGCTTCACTTCACTTGAAGTCGACCGGCCATTTTCACAAAGTTGTATAACACGTAACTTGTCTTTTAATTGTTAGGGCAACCTTCTTCCTCTTAACACCTCCAGAACGATTGATGCTGCTACCAGACATAGTCTTGGCCAAAAATGTTCAAAGTTACTATGAAAATAAAAAAGGTATTTAAAAAAATATTTCTCTAATGGCGCAGCACTGTGGTATAACACGAGGGACGGGAGCACATGGGTTGACCAGGATTGGACATGTCCACTTGGGGCAGCTATAGCACATTATGTAGGCTGCCAGGAGGAAAAAACTCAATATTTTTTAAGGAAACTTAGCCTGTGCAAATTGTTTTTAGGAAAACTTATATATTTGTTATTACATAATTACTAATATTTTCTTTGTTTTCGGCTATGATGAATTTTTATAAAATTAATGGTAATTCCTGTACCCAGGTGGTCCCTCCCAACACTCCCCTCTCTCCCGATACGACCCACCCACCCCACCCCCTCCTCTACCATGCGCCTCGAGCCACAGCCAGACGGGATTAATACAGTACGGCCCGCCCCATGGCTTTCATATCCGGACAATTCAATGATTATCCAGCTGACTGTCCGGATAGTGTAACATCGGCAGCAAGTTAACCAGCTCCGATTTTTTATCGGCCTAAACTAGCTTTTATCTGGCTCCCATGGCCATTTTGGCCGGATATTGAGATAACCTTTATCCGGTCACGATTTTGGCTGTATAAAGGCGTTTTCCGGATGTTCGAATCCCGGATAATCGAGTGGTTACAGTACTAATGAATTTGGACAAACTGGAAAAGGTTTTGTATTTATGATGCAAAGACAAACTAAACTAACCTAACCTAACCTTCCTAGGCCTCATTCATGCAATCTGAGGCCTAATGTAGTACATATGTGTGCTAAGCTAAGCCTAAGCTAAGCCTAAGGTTTGTTTTTTAGCTTAATTTTTTCAGAATCAGTATAGTGAGTAGTACCAAATTCTACTATCTAATTACTTAGTACATCAATGTTTGCTCTATGTTACAAAAAGGACTATCTAAACAGGAGGATGAGTTGGTATACTACCATGTGGAATGTCAATATTAAGTGGCAGACTGGGAGAAGTGGCAAAGTTCACAGAAACACTCTGGTCCCTATCACTGAGGTAAAATTGCAAGTATCACAGGGAGTAACCTCTGACTCCATGGTGTTGGAGTTTGAGAAGTTTATTGAGGTGATCGGTGTCCAATGACTTTTGTAGAAAAACAAATAAATCTATGGGGTACAGTACTCATTTTTATCAAGAGCTGCATCTATCAGGTCAAGCATATTAATTAACACTATCGGTAATTTTGGACTGGACTCTCGTCAATTATTTTTCTCTTGAATCCTAACTTTGGACCGGACTTGCATCCACTACAAAAATATTTGTATAAAATTCATTTTTTATCCAATCGACCTAGGGATAGTATCAAAATAAGTGCCTTTAGAATGCGCACAATTTGATACCAAAATGAAAGATGTAACATGAAACTTGATGTCCGAACACTTTTATGATTATAAATAGGTTTTTGGTCAAAATTTTAAAATATTTGTTAAAATTCTATTTATTGTGCTATTATGTTGGGACTAGTTTTAAAATGCGCGCCTTTACATCAAACAATTTCATACCAAAATGAAAGATGTAACACAAAAATTTATGTCAGAACACTGGAAAGATATAAATAATTTTGTGATGGCGAGCTTCCAGAATTAAAATATTTGTTAAAATTCCAGTTATTGCTCTATTATTATGGGACTAGTTTTAAAATAAGCGCCTTTTTATTGCGAACAATTTGATACCAAAATGAAAGACGTAACACGAAATTGATGTTATCAAACTGAACGAGTATACACATTAGGTTGCAAATTGGTATACACATTGAGTACAAATTGGTGCTCGTTCACGGGTAACTTTAGGCTTTTCTGCGGGGAGGCACTCCAAACTTTTGTACATTATATTCATACACAACTGTAGGGAATTTAATTGCGAACACAGTGATACCAAAACGAGCAACGTAGCACGAGAATTAAGGTGAGAAAAATGAAACGAGTATGCACATTTTACTGATTTTGTGCGCTCACAGGTAACTTTTGCCGACTTTAGGCTTTGCTGTTGGAAGTCACGCCAGGCTTTTGGACATTATATTTATACACACCTGTAAGGAATTTAATTGCGAACACAATGATACCAAAACAAGCGATGTAGCATGAGAATTAAGGTGAGAAAGCTGAAACGAGTATACACATTTAGGTGTCACTGCGGGCTTACCCGCACACTCGCCCGCACGTCGGGTGCATGACCCCTAAGTTGACCTCGCGCCTGCCCAGTGACCGATAGTGTTAAAACATTATGAATGCTTGGTATGGGGTCTGAAGCCATACTGGCACGAACTAAGTACATTGAGTTTATCTAGGACAACTATTTGTAGATTAGTTTTCAAATATTTTGGACAAGGTGGGCAGGATTTATATTGATCTAAAAATTTTAAATTCAGTGAGATCCCCACTTACATGGACAGGGATTACTTTAGCAATATTAAGAACATCTGGAAAGGCTATGGGTTCAAGTGATTTTTTTGTAGAGTATTGCTATGATACAAGCTAAGAACCTTCAAGCTTTATTTGTAGATTAGAGTTGCTATCTGAGATGGGTTACTAGATTTGGTTTCTGAGGAATTAGTTGGAATTAGTACAGAGTCTACCACATTTGTTTGGGATGCTGGGATGCCATCATTAGGTCAGCCTGTTTTGTCTTAGATTGGATTTTAAAATCTGTTTATGAACCATCTTGAGCAAAAAGTGACACTCAAAGTGCTAAATACAATCATCAGGTTATGTATGTTTCTCAAGCTCATGTGGCTCTTATCTGTTCTTTAACCCTTAGGCAACGGTTATCGTCATATGTTGATTCACTGGGTAATGCGGTTACCGTCACATCACGATTTAAATAATTATACTCTGGGTTTTACATGATGCAATTAAGGATATACAATGGGGCCTCGACTTACGATGCTAATCCGTTCCCAGAGACGGATCGTAAGTCGAAGCGATTTTTCCCATAAGAAATAAAGGGAATTGAATTAATCCATTCCCCACCCTCCAAAATATTAACATACAAATACATTTTATACTGAATACAATGTTTTTTTCTAACTACAATACAGTACCAAAGTTTCTCTTACCTTTATGGAGGGCTCTTGATGGCATATGGAAGATGGTGATGAGGGAGGGAGGAGGAGAGTTGTTACTGTTTGGAAGGGGAGTCCCCTTCCATTATCACATCAAGCAGTGATGTTTCCTCTGGGGTACTCTCTCTCCTACGTTTAGCCTGAATACTAGGACCTGGTTGTGGTTCAGTGCTTGTTTGTCTCACTACAAATTTGTCAAGAGACATTGGTTTTTCCCTTCGTTTTAACATTTGTCTGTAATGATGCATCACAGTGTCATTGAATAGGTTAAGGCAACAACCTACTGCAGCTTGATTTGGGCGAGTCATTTCAGCAAAGGTTTGTAATTCTTCCCGTGCTACACACATCTTCTTAATTGTTGAAGAAGAGACATTCCTCACTCTTGTTTCTGCTCTATGGTCATCCTTACATGGGTTTTCATATGTTGAGCCTTACCACTGACTTTCCTTGGACTCATGGTGTGATATATAGTAATTACTTTAATGTTCAAAATGCAAAAAATCACCACAGAAGCGGAATTTCTTATAGGCGCGATCGTCACTAAGCGGGCAACTGTAGTAAACTGAGGCAGGTCAGCCACGTGACTGGGAACCACGCGCTCGGTCAACCCAAATGTGTACCAACACATATCGGAAGCCGACGACACCATCGGATGTCGAGTCGCATTTTTCGATGAAATTTACATAGTAACTCAAAATTATCGTAAGTGGGGCAATCGTATGTCAAGATGCCACTGTACTAGATATATTTGCATGTAATAAGAGTTGATCCTTGAAAAAATCCTGCTCTCATTAGCTACTGATAAATGTTACTCATTAGTTACTTACTAGATGAATGCGGTTATTGTCATATGTTGATTCACTGGGTAATGCGGTTATCGTCACATCACGATTTAAATAATTATACTCTGGGTTTTACATGATGATGCAATTAAGGATATACTAGATCTATTTGCATGTAATAAGAGTTTACCTTGATCCTTGAAAAAATCCTACTCTCATTAGCTACTGATAAATGTTACTCATTAGTTACTTACTAGATGAATGAGGTTATCGTCATATGACAATTTACATAATTATTGCCTGGGTTTTACCTGTATTCACCTAGTTGTGCTTGCGGGAGTTGAGCTCTACTCTTTCAGCCCGCCTCTCAACTGTCAACTAATCAACTGTTACTATTTTTTTTTTTAAACACACACCCCCAGGAAGCAGCCCATAGCAGCTGTCTAACTCCCAGGCACCTATTTACTGCTAGGTAACAGGCGCATCAGGTTGAAGGAAACTCTGCCCATTTGTTTTCCGCTGGCGACGGGGATCGAACCCCAGTCCCTAGGTCCAAGTGTGTAGAGCGCTGTCCACTCAACCACCAGCCCCAGAAGATATGATGCAAATAAGACTACAGTTGGTCTATGTGGAGGAAATGGATCTTTCTTTGACCTTTGAAAAAATCTTGCTCTCCATAGTTACTACTAAATGCTGTTACTCATTAGTTATTTACTAGGTGAATGCAGTTATTGTCATATGAGGATTATCATCTGTGGTAGCAGTGAGGCACAGAGCCTTGGGTTTAGGGCCCAGAGTGGTAGCACATTGGTGGCTTGCGCCTTAAATTCAATTTATACTTTTGCCCATATGGTGCCAATTAGGCCATATTACTCCAGTCCTGACCCCCTTGCTCTAAATGCCACAGTAAATACTGAGCTAAATAAAGTCCATCTTTGGCTAACTGCCAACAAACTCACCCTTAACATTGACAAAACTTTCTATATTCTGTTTGGCAATAAATCCTCTAATCAAATAAATCTCAAAATAAACAATACCCAAATTTGTAACAAATTAGATGGCAAATTCCTTGGCATTCTCATTGACCACAAGCTGAATTTCCAGGGACACATTCTATATATATCAAAAAAAGTTTCAAAAACTGTGGGCATTCTTTCTAAGATCAGATATTACGTACCCCGCCCTGCCCTGGTGACTCTCTATATCCCTTATCTATCCATATCTCAACTATGGTATTTGTGCTTGGGGTTCTACTACCCAAAATCATTTACGTCCTCTAATTACTCAACACAAAGCTGCAATTAGAACAATATCCAACTCTGGCCCCAGACATCACTCGGTACCCCTACTCAAATCTCTGAATATGCAGCCCGTCCTCCAAAAATGGGGTGGTAAATGTAAGGAGACAAATAAGTGCAATTATGTACTATTCATAGCAGTTAGAAATTGTACTTATTTTCACTTAGTATTAAATCGTACTGTCAAATATATTGTGAATATTTGAGTTTACCTGAAAAACTGAATAGAAAACCACACCCTCACCTAACCGTCTTAGTTTTTGAAGATAATAATTTTATTGCTGCTTAATTACAATTAGTACTTAACCTATAGCTATATTGATATTACAGTTTTATAAAACTAATAAAACATAACTAAAATATATCAATAAATTGTAAAGAAACTCGGGATATTTTAAAATTTTGTATAAAATCTACATTGTTTAATAAACCTGAAAAAGAATTCCTGATATTTAAAACTTGTGTATTGCTAATTGAAATTGAAAACGTCATCCTAAAATTCTGAGTGTGTTAACAGAAAACGAGGAGAATTAAATCGGGGGACGGAGTTGGGTGAATGTAACAGCCCCATAAGTACAATTATGCACTGTTTATGACAGTACGAAAGTGTACTTATTACACTTGGTATTAAATCGTACTGTCAATTCGGAGGATGGGTTGGAATATGTTAGACATTAAGTCACTGCACATTCTCTCATGTGTATTATACATATATAAAACGCTAAACTGTAATGCCAATCCTGACCTCAAAAGCTTCATAGAAGGTTGTATCAGAACCCATGAGCACCACACCAGAAATAAATACAGTTTTGATATTCCTAGAGTACGACTTAATCAAACTAGAAATGCTCTACAAATCAAGGGGCCCAGAATGTGGAATGACCTTCCCAACCATGTTAAAGACTGTACCTCTCTCAACCAGTTTAAGATAAAAACGAAGCTATACCTAATAAATTCCCTGTAACCTACCTTACCCCTCTATTGTCAACCAATGTCTGTTTTTTTTAAAGAGCGCTGTTTGTCGACAGAATTGTATTTGTGCTGCTTTTTCAGCTATGTTTTCATTTCTTGTTTTCATTCTACTCATTATGCTCAATTAGTATTAAGCTTTAGTCATTTAAGTTTTTCATGCCCGAAACGCTTTGCGTAATAGTGGCTTTAGGCATTGTATGTACTAGCTCTATCTATAAGTCCACCAATCTTTGTAAAAATTTCTTGTATGTATGTACCTTACCTAAATAAACATTTATTTTATTTATTTATTTTTTTATATGTCATCACCCTGAGCCCAACACCATTGAATATTATATGTTCATATCCTTTTCACTACTCTATATGCTTGCAGTGGAGTATACCAGGTAAACCAATTCTCATTTCCCCCTTCAGAGCAGGAGAGATTGCTGAAATAGAGGGAATACAGAGAACATATACGGCACGCATAGACACGATAAAGCACCTAAATTATTGAGATCATCTCCAAGCTCTCCAAATGTACTCACTAGAAAGGAGACAAGAGAGATACCAAATAATATACACATGGAAAATACTGGAAGGCCAGGTCCCTAATCTACACAGTAAAATAACAACGTACTGGAGTGAACAATATGGAAGAAAACACAGAATAGAACCAGTGAAGAGCAGAGGTGCCATAGGCACAATCAGAGAACACTGTATAAACTGTATTAACAGTCTCCGTGGTGTAGTGGTAAGACACTCGCCTGGCGTTCCGCGAGCGCTATGTCATGGGTTCGTATCCTGGCCGGGGAGGATTTACTGGGCGCAATTCCTTAACTGTAGCCTCTGTTTAACGCAACAGTAAAATGTGTACTTGGATGAAAAAACGATTCTTCGCAGCAGGGGATCGTATTTCAGGGACCTGCCCGAAACGCTAAGCGTACTAGTGGCTGTACAAGAATGTAACAACTCTTGTATATATCTCAAAAAAAAAAAAAAAAAAAAATCAGAGGTCCTCGGCTGTTCAACGTCCTCCCAGCGACTATAAAATATATTGCCGGAACAACCGTGGACATCTTCAAGAGAAAACTAGACTGTTTTCTAAAAGACGTTCCGGACCAACCAGGCTGTGGTGGGTATGTGGGCCTGTGGGCCGCTCCAAGCAACAGCCTGGTGGACCAAACTCTCACAAGTCAAGCCTGGCCTCGGGCCAGGCTTGGGGAGTAGAAGAACTCCCAGAACCCCATCAACCAGATCAACCAGATACAATTATCAATTCAAACAGTATCATGTGTTATGTGAATTATGTGATTTATTAAGTCATTCAACACACTCTTATAAGTAAAGAGAAACAACATCTTCCATCTTGTTGCACCATCTTCCGATGATACAACATGGGAGAACAACACAGGAAGTGTCAGCAAATCCAAGCATGAGGTGTTGACAGGCATCAGACACAGCCATCTTCCCAAGTGCCTCCAGTAGATAAAACGATAAATATTCACTTATTTTTATTTTTCTTACATTTTGAATACAAATTAATAATTCTATATTGAAAGATTACTTTTTTAATTGTTATATTTTTTTGCGCATAGGCAGGTATGACCATTTTTCCATGGCTGCTGCCAAATGGTTAAGTAGGTTAATTCTACCTTGATTTGGATAGGCTTATTTTAAGGGACCATTTGCAGTACCTGCACCACCTACCTTATGACAACGCCTGGTGAATGTTGTCTTCACATGAACCTTGTACTGAGAGCACAGCACACGGGGTCCTAGAGTGAGGTGCAGAGCCCAGGGTCAGGAGCAGAGCCCAGGGGTTCAGGCACAGGATGAAGCCCAGATTAAGTCACAGAACCCAAAGTGAGCCCCAGAGCCCCAGGCGTTTAAGGCCCAGAGCCCAGGGATTAAGGCCTGAATCCAGGGTTTAAGGCGCAGTGAGGCACAGAGCCTTGGGTTTAGGACCCAGAGTGAGGTACGGAGCCCAGGTTGATGCACAGAGCCCAGGGTGATACACAGAGCCCAGGGTAATACACAGAGCCCAGGATGAGGCCCAGAATGAGGCACAGCCTAGGGAGAATCAGTGCACGGGAGGCAAATAGGCCCAGCCGCCCACACTCCTGTTTGTTGTTATTTGTTAAGCGCTACGCGTTCACGTCACAATTTTTCACATTTATCAAGTAAATAAGTGAAAGACTTGGGGAAGAATGTTCAAAGTAATATTAACTACGAGTAACAGGAGTGGCGGGCCGCTATTATGGTTAGAGCAGTAATTAGATGTGTTTAGTGCACATTCGAATGTGCAGCTCACCCGCCCATACAGTACGGATACAAGACACTCCGTACATTGACAACATCGCACACTAATATTTTTACCACTTCGGATACCAGCTTTCGACGTTTCGCATATGTGTACGTGTTCCATATTAAAACGACAATATAATGCTATTAGCAATTAAAATCTTATACTTAACAGGCATATAGTTATTAAATGAAATTTAGTGATGTAATAGACATAATCCGGAGTTGGTAAGGACGCCGCCCGCCAGCGTAAACACAACACACCCGAATGCCCACAAACACGATACAACGCACAAAACACAACACTTCTGTCAGTTTTTGGATAAACTCCTTTTATGTTCATTATGTGAGAGTTATACTTGTATAAAATGATAACTATTATAGGTAAGCGCCTAATATTTAATATTAATCAATAAAAGCGAAGTCAGAAGCCACACGCTTGTCTGTACATGTCTTTTGTGTAAAAGTATTTTGGGCGCTCATGTTAAACTTGTGCGCTAGCTGGCGTTCACAACTGTTCTCGCCTACAAGCATTAGAATTAAACAAACGAATTTATTTATTCATTTATATACAAGAAGAGAAGGCTACCCTTGAGCCTATAATATTCATCTGATCACTGGTCTCCCATTTGGTCCTCATTGCTTTATCTTACTATTATTGAATGTCAATAACCGTATTATGCAATTTCAATTTCTTCTATTTCTTTCTTTATTATGCACCCCATACCCATCCCGTGGGCGGTGGTGTAAAGGATTACAGAGGCACATAATCGGTTCAGGAACTGAACCCTCTAGTTCGTTTAGCTAAGCAAATAACAATGTTTGACGCTAGTTACAAAATTATTAATGTTGTATACACATGTACTACACAAGAGGCTCACAACAGTCACTATAAAAGGCACTTTACATCTATAGTGAGTCACACAGTTACTAGTCTTGCTCCACACCCACCCAACTGGGCGGCAGCTTTACAGTCATGTGCTCCATACCCACCCAACTGGGCGGCAGCTTTACAGTCATGTGCATGCATTACCTACAGTAAGCAAATTTTGGATACTTCGCTAAGATTTCGGGCAGCACATCATTATGAATGAAGTACTTACACATTTCATTATGCAACTTTAATAAAGTTGTCCTTCAGCATTTTGTGGTGTTCAGCTACCCTTATCTTCTGTATGTTCCTCACATTACCAGTATACACAAACATTGACATGTAGGGATATAGACTCTCAGGTAAGTTAGTAATTTAAATGCATAGTAGCAGTCCTAGGCGTTCAATCCCCGACCGCCGTCCAAGTGGTTTGGCACCATTCCTCCCCATCCCATCCCAAATCCTTATCCTGATCCCTTCCCAGTGTTAAATAGTTGTAATGAACAGGCACTATATATTATATATACATTATATATATATATATATAATATATATATATATATATATATATATATATATATATATATGCGAACAAGCCTGAATGGTCCCCAGGACAATATGCAACTGAATATATATATATATATATATATATATATATATATATATATATATATATATTATATATATATTATATATATGTATATCACGAAAATAAACACGTGATTAAGAATGTGACAATGTCAGACCACGGAGGAAAAATGAAACAGGAAATTTCCTTAAGTACTTTCGTATATTAAATACATCTTCAGAAGGTCATTTTACAGATCTTACTTAAGGAAATTTCCTGTTTCATTTTTCCTCCGTGGTCTGACATTGTCATACATATATATATATATTATATATATATATATTATATATATATTATATATATATATATATATATTATATTATATATATATATATGTCGTACCTAGTAGCCAGAACGCACTTCTCGGCCTACTATGCAAGGCCCGATTTGCCTAATAAGCCAAGTTTTCATGAATTAATGTTTTTTCGACTACCTAACCTACCTAACCTAACCTAGCCTAACCTTTTCGGCTACCTAACCTAACCTAACCTATAAAGATAGGTTGTTTTGTATTTCCATATCTTGTGTTTTGTATAGTCCATGTTTACATGTTTTTTCTTTAATCTCATTAATTGCCTAGGTTGCCTAGCCTAGCCATACTCCCTTACTCCATTGTACCCCTGTAAGCCCCTTTTGTGTTTGTTTTGTACAGTATTGTGTATATATTTTTTCCCTATTTTATAGCTTTTTTCTACTTATTTCTGATTCTACAATCAGCTTCTTTTATGCAGTCAAGTATAGACCCAGAACTTAACCTCTTATCCACTATCTATGACAATAATCACTTTAATGATCTAAATTGCAGATATTTTGCAGCACATGATGTAAACAATGTATTAACTCATAATCACAATATCTCTGTAATCAATTTGAACGTTAGATCCCTAGGTAAACACTTCGATGATGTTAGTGCCTTGATTGAAACTATTGGCAACAAATTCTCTTTTATTATACTTACTGAAACATGGTTGAAAGAGGATACTACTCAACTCTTTAACATGCCTAACTACTCAGCAATTCACAACTGTCGTCAACTTCAGAGAGGTGGTGGCACTGCTCTTTACTACCACCATGAACTAACATGCCTAAAAGAAATTAGAACTAGAGACTGCTATGGGGAGTATATCTTCGCCAGCTTCAGAGTCAAGGGTGCCGAGTCTGTCCTGTCTGTGGGTGCAGTCTATAGAATTCCCAACACTGATGTGTCTGTATTCAACTCAAACCTTAGAAATCTAATACTTGATAACAGACTGAACAAAAACCACCTAATTATCGCAGGGGACTTTAATATTGACCTCTGCGAGCCAGAACACCCTACTGCTGTTAGCTTCCTCAACTGTATGAATTCCTGCCTCCTCATACCCTTAATCACTAGACCTACTAGAATCACTGATAGCACTGCCACGACTCTAGATCACATCTGGACCAACATAACCTCTCCGCTTACTTCAGGTATAATCACCGATAGCACTACAGACCACTACCCCACATTTCTCTTAACTAACATTAGCAAACCACCTCTAGAAACAAGGGAGTTAAGCTTTAGGCTGCACAATGAAACTGCTATAAACAATTTTATAACTGCTGCTGATAATGTCAACTGGGAGTCCGAATTAGGTAACATAGGGGACATCAACCTAGCAGTGCAATCTTTTCTACAAACAACTCTTAGCCTTTATAACACCCACTGTCCTAGGCTTACAAAACAAGTCACAAGCAAAAGGCTTAACAATCCTTGGCTTACAAAGGGAATACTGAAATCCATTAACAAAAAACACGACCTTGAGAAGAAGTATAGGTTAGGAATTGTCTCCAAAGAATTCTCAAAGAATTACTCATTATTGCTAACTAAGATAATTAGACGAGCCAAAACTAATTACTACGAAGATAAATTTACTCAAATAAAGAGCAACATTAAACAAACTTGGAGCACAATTTCACAAATATTGGGATCAAAGAAATCTTTAAATAACAAACCGACCCTCCTGTCTAATAACGATGGTCAGCTTTCAGCCTCTGATTCTGCTATTGAGTTCAATAGGTTCTTCTCTTCCATTGGTTCATCCCTTGCAAATGATTTCCATCTTCCAGTACTGACATTAAGGACTATCTTACAGGTAACTATCCACAGTCTCTGTACCTAAAGCCTATTAACTCCACTGACGTCAATGAGATAATCCTTTCCCTTAAAACCAAGTCTGGTGCCCTTGAGGAGATACCAACTTTAATTTACAAAAAAGCCTCCAGATCTTTAGCCCCTGCTATTGCTTTGCTCTTCAACAAGTCACTTGAACTCCAAACCTTTCCAGATATTCTAAAAAAGCGAGAGTAACGCCTGTCCACAAATGTGGTGACCCCACAGATGTTAACAACTACAGACCTATATCAATCCTGCCAAACTTGTCAAAAATTTTTGAAAAACTTATATACAAGCAGCTTTACTCATATCTAGCCAAACTCAATATACTTAGCCCTTGCCAATATGGCTTCAGACCCAAAAAAGCACTAACGATGCACTTATTAGTATGCTTAACTCGATTCATACAGCTCTTGATAAAAAGGAGCTCCCTGTTGGGTTATTTGTGGACCTGCGTAAAGCTTTTGATACTGTCAACCACCAAAACCTTCTTCTTAAACTACATCATTATGGAGTCAGAGGACACTCCCTACAATACCTCGAGTCCTACCTTACTGACAGGCTCCAATATGTTTCTGTGAATAATACAATTTCTCCCACCCTACCCATCAACATTGGTGTTCCTCAGGGCAGCATACTTGGCCCCCTCCTCTTTCTCATCTACATTAATGACCTTCCAAATGCCTCCCAACACCTCAAACCAATTCTATTTGCTGACGACACAACCTTCATTTACTCCAGTCCTGACCCTCTTGCTCTAAATGCCACAGTAAATACTGAGCTAAATAAAGTCCATCTTTGGCTAACTGCCAACAAACTCACCCTTAACATTGACAAAACCTTCTATATTCTGTTTGGCAATAAATCCTCTAGTCTTATAAATCTCAAAATAAACAATACCCAAATTTGTAACAAATTAGATGGCAAATTCCTTGGCATTCTCATTGACCACAAGCTGAATTTCCAGGGACACATTCTAAATATATCAAAAAAAGTTTCAAAAACTGTGGGCATTCTTTCTAAGATCAGATATTATGTACCACGCCCTGCTCTGGTGACTCTCTATTACTCCCTTATCTATCCTTATCTCAACTATGGTATTTGTGCTTGGGGTTCTACTACCCAAAATCACTTACGTCCTCTAATTACCCAACACAAAGCCGCTATTAGAACAATATCCAACTCTGGCCCCAGACATCACTCGGTACCCCTACTCAAATCTCTTAATATGTTAGATATTAAGTCACTGCACATTCTCTCATGTGTATTATACATATATAAAACGCTAAACTATAATGCCAATCCTGATCTTAAAAGCTTCATAGAAGGTTGTAACAGAACCCATGAGCACCACACCAGAAATAAATACAGTTTTGATATTCCTAGAGTACGTCTTAATCAAACTAGAAATGCTCTGCAAATCAAGGGGCCCAGAATGTGGAATGACCTTCCCAACCATGTTAAAGACTGTACCTCTCTCAACCAGTTTAAGATAAAAACTAAACACTACCTAATAAATTCCCTGTAATCTACCTCACTCCTCTATTGTCAACCCATGTCTGTTATTTTCTTTTTTTTTTCTTTTTTTTAATCAACACTGTTTGTCAACCTATTGTATTTGTGCTGCTTTTTCAGTCATGTTCCCCCTTTTTTTTTATCTTTATTTGTATTTGTTCTCAACATCTTTTATTCTTTATGCTCAATTAGTATTAAGTTCTAGATATTAATGTTTTTTCTTGCCCGAAACGCATTGCGTAATAGTGGCTTTAGGCATTGTATGTACTAGCTCTATCTATATATCAATCCATTAATGTAACATCACTTGTATGTATATACCTTACCTGAATAAACATCTGAATCTGAATCTGAATCTGTTAGGTTAGGTTAGGTAGGGTTGGTTAGGTTCGGTCATATATCTACGTAAATTTTAACTCCAATAAATATAAATTGACCTCATACATAATGAAATGGGTAGCTTTATCAATTCATAAGAAAAAAAATAGAGAATAATATTAATTCAGGAAAACTTGGCTTATTAGGCAAATCGGGCCTTGCATAGTAGGTTGAGAAGTGCGTTCTGGCTACTAGGTACGACATATATATATATATATATATATATATATATATATATATATATATATATATATATATATATATATATTAGTATATTTTGGTAGCAGTCTTTCCTGTAGACATATATTATTAAATATGACCGAAAAAGTAAGATTAATAATTCTAACACGAATTTTCTCAATCTTTCGTACATTACGCTTCACTGTTGGAGGTAAATCAAAAATCACTTCTCCAAAATTCATTTTTATTTCTAGTCTGACGCGACACGGGCGCGTTTCGTAAAACTTATTACATTTTCAAAGACTTCACAAATACACAACTGATTAGAACTTACGTATCTCTGCTATTATATCTACATTTGAGTGAGGTGGGAGGGATGATGTGGCATATATACTCTGGGAACGTTATCCCTACAGACAAAAATCAGAGGATACAACTGACGATTTACTATAAAACCAGAAAAACGGCCAGCCTACTCATGAGAAACTCTCCAGACACAAAACAGAACGCTTTAAAAGAGACTAACGTCGTCTATGCCTTCAAATGCCCACTTGGGGACTGTAAGCTCCAAAAAACCCAGTATATAGGCAAGACAACAACATCTCTTTCTAGGCGTTTAACGATGCATAAGCAACAGGGCTCCATTAAGGAACATATAATCTCTTCCCATAACCAAACCATCGCCAGAGAAATCCTAGTAAACAACACAGAAATCATCGATAGATACAGCGATAGCAGGCGGCTTGACGTTTGCGAGGCACTACACATCAAGAAGTCAACACAGCAATCAACAGCCAATTATTGCACAACTATATTCTACCCACCTCAAGACTCCGCTCCAATATAGAAGCATCAAGAAATATGGACCAATAGGCTTTCTACAAACACTTCTATTCAATACCCATTGTTTCTGTTCTGTCTTGTGTTGATACTTTTAATACCCTATTAATATCCCCTCATGTTCTGTCTTGTGTTAATGCCACATCACTATATGCCACATCATCCCTCCCACCTCACTCAAATGTAGATATAATAGCAGAGATACGTAAGTTCTAATCAGTTGTGTATTTGTGAAGTCTTTGAAAATGTAATAAGTTTTACGAAACGCGCCCATGTCGCGTCAGAGAAATAAAAAAATGAATTTTGGAGAAGTGATTTTTGATTTACCTCCAACAGTGAAGCGTAATGTACGAAAGATTGAGAAAATTCGTGTTAGAATTATTAATCTTACTTTTTCGGTCATATTTAATAATATATATTATATATATATATATATATATATATATATATATATATATAATATATATATATATATATTATATATATTATATATATATATATATATATATATAATTATGCCAGTATAATCTAATAATATATACTGGTCTAATAAAATAATTAGACCAGTTAATACTCTCACTCGTTGTGTTAGCATATGTTAGCTTGATAAAACTAACTGTTCATTGTTGAGAAATGTGTTAACAAACAATATATCTGACTTTATCAAGACTGTAGCTTGCTTAGCAAAAGGAACTTTATTAAATTTGGGTTCAGTTTAATTACCTCTCAATGGATGAGTAATTGGGGCATAATAAAGGAACTAAGCTCATAAAATGAAAGATGGGAAAACAACATTAGAGAGATAAACTCGAGAGACGTTTTCATGTTAACCCGAAAATTATTTGAGGAGCAAGACGGACTGCGGGTCAGGCAATTGGTCTTCATGCTATCGTTATGGGGGATCAGCCATTACACGTGTTAATGACTCTTGTATAGTTGTGTAGTTAAGGACAACAGGGTAAAGGGGTAATGGGCATTGTGGTTGATTGTTCTACCTGGGAATCCTCCACTGTTTTATATCTTATGTATGTATGTATGTACTCACCTAGTTGTGTTTGCAGGGGTTGAGCTCTGGCTCTTTGGTCCCGCCTCTCAACCGTCAATCAACTGATGTACAGATTCCTGAGCCTACTGGGCTCTGTCATATCTACATTTGAAACTGTGTATGGAGTCAGCCTCCACCACATTACTGCCTAATGCATTCCATTTATTAACTACTCTGACACTGAAAAGTTCTTTCTATAATCTCTCTGTAGCTCATTTGGGTACTCAGCTTCCACCTGTGTCCCCTTGTGCGTGTACCACATGTGTTAAATAAATGTATGTATGTATGTAGGTAAGGAGAGAGAGAGAGCGAGAGAGAGAGAGAGAGAGAGAGAGAGAGAGAGAGAGAGAGAGAGAGAGAGAGAGAGGAGAGAGAGAGAGAGAGAGAGAGAGAGAGAGAGAGAGAGAGAGAGAGAGAACCGAGACAGAGAAATAGATATAGACAGAGTCAGGGAGAGAATGTTAGACACAGAGACGGATAGATAAGGATATGCAAAGTCAGTGAGAGAATGACAGAGATAGAGCAAGGAAAGAGGCAGAGAGATAGGCTGACACAAAGAATGGCAGAAACGAGGAGAGGCAGAGACAGAGGGGGGACAGGGACAGGCGGACAGGGACAGGAGCAGAGGGACAGGGACAGACGGACAGGGCCAGAGGAGGGACGGGGGAACAGAAGGGGGGGGGGCAGTGGGACAGGGACAGAGAGGGGGACAGGGACAGAGACAGAGGGACAGAAACACAGAGACAGAGGGACAGGGTCAGAGAGGGGGACCGGGGGACAGAGGGAGGAGAGGGGGGCAGGAGACCAAGAGAGAGGGGACAGGGGATAGAAAGAGTGGGCAGGGGGACAGGGACAGACAGAGAAGGACAGGGACAGAGGGACAGGAACAGGGGGGCAGAAAGGGCGGACAGGGGGACAGGGGGACAGGGGGCAGAGATAGGGACAGGGGAACAGAGACAGGGACAAGGGGACTGGAGGAAAGGGAGGGGGACAGATGAAGGACAGCGGACAGAAAGAGTGGGCAGGGGGACAGAGAGGTACAGAGGACAGAGAGAAGGACAGGGGGACAGAGATGGACAGGGGGACATAGAGGAACAGGGGGGACAGAGTGACAGGGGGGGGACAGAGTGACAGGGGGACAGAGAGAGGAACAGGAGGACAGAGAGGAACAGGGGGACAGAGAGAGACAGGGGGACAGAGAGAGGGACAATGGGATAGAGAGGGACAGGGGGACAGAGAGATGGAAAGGGGGGACAGAGAGGGGGACAGGGGGAAAGGGATCGGGGACAGAGGACAGAAAATGTGGGCAAGGGGACAAAATGAGGGACAGGGGGACAAAGATGGACAGGGCGACAAAGATGGACAGGGGGACAGGGCGACAAAGATGGACAGGGGGACAGGAGGAAAGGGGGAGATGTATGAGGGGGGATTGTTTGCGAGAGATGGAGAAGGGGTATTTAGAACGGTAAGTTAGAGAGGGGGCAACTAAGGCGCATCATTGAAAAGCAAATGAGCATCATTGCAATAGCAGGAGCCACGCACATCTTCAGCCTGCGTTGTTGAGACATTGTCAATTAAGCGGTGTCCAATAACAGTATCTTCGGTATTTAAGCGATACCTTAAAAAATACTGGAAATATTGAAAGCTATTAATCCAGATATTAATCCCCTTGTGCAACGCACACAAGAGGCAACAGCTTCTAGCTCTGCAAGCGGCAATATAAAATAGAAAATAGGCGATTGTTTTCACTCATAGTGTAATAAACCCACGGACCCACCCACCCGCTGAAGCCGTAAATACCAAGACATTACTTCCGTTTAAAATTAAGCCGGAATAATCCTCAGGTATGTGGAGGATGTGGGAGGCCTTTGATCAACCGCCGACTTCCTGCCCCGTCGACGGGGCCATCAGCCCTCAGTCTGCCCTCAGCCAAATTCATGTGAAACATGTATGTGGGTGTATTAAATATTTTAATTTATTATTTCTAAGATTTAGCTGTTAGCTCTTGGACCCAGCCTTTCTAAGCGTCTGTTGTCTAATGTACCGACTCTCGCCCTCTTTTCCTCCATCATATCTAAACAACATATATTTTTATCTAACACACACACACATCCCCAAGATGCAGCCTTTAGCAGCTTCCTGACTTTCAGGTTCCTATTTACTGCAAGGTGAATAGAGGCATTAGTGTGTGTATGTTTGTGTCTGTGTGTGTGTGTGTACGTGTGTGTGTATGTGTGTGTATACTCACCTAGTTGTGGTTGCGGGGGTTGAGCTCTGGCTCTTTGATCCCGCCTCTCAACTGGCAATCAACTGATGTACAGATTCCCGAGCCTACTGGGCTCTATCATATCTGCATTTGAAACTGTGTATGGAGTCAGCCTCCACCACATCACCTTACCTTGAGGTGGTTACCTTGAGGTGCTTCCGGGGCTTAGCGTCCCCGCGGCCCGGTCGTCGACCAGGCCTCCTGGTTGCCGGACTGATCAACCAGGCTGTTGGACGCGGCTGCTCGCAGCCTGACGTACGATCCTAATGCATTCCATCTATTAACTACTCTGACACTGAAAAAGTTCTTTCTAACATCCCAGTGGCTCATTTGGGTACTAAGTTTCCACCTGTGTCCCCTTGTTCGCTTACCACCCGTGTTAAACAGTTTATCTTTATGTACCCTATCAATTGCTCTGAGAATTTTGTAGGTAGTGATCATGTCTCCCCTTACTCTTCTGTCTTCCAGTGTCATGAGGTGCATTTCTCGCAGCCTGTCCTCGTAACTCATGCCTCTTAGTCCTGGGATTAGCCTATTGGCATACCACTAAACTTTTTCAAGCTTCGTCTTGTACTTGACAAGGTGTGTGTGTGTGTGTGTGTGTACGTGTGTAACACACACGTACTTATGTAGTACGTATGTACTACATAATTGTAAGGCGTTTGCTGAATTAGAAAAGTCGGCTAGCAGTTCACCCTTAACGACACAATTAACTCATTACATAAAAAAATACGTGGCTGTGCAACAGTGTGTGGGAATTGGGGAACTGGTGTGCATTTAGACGACTGGTGAGGACCAACAATGACGTAGAAGGATGGCACCAGCGTCTGAATCAAAGGGCAGTGAGGAACAACTTGGCTTTATATATTTTAATCCCCTTACTGTACCGTGAGGCGTCCCTGGTAACCTTGCAATACCAACTGGTTTCTGATCAAAAGCTAAAGTCTAGTCGCCGCAAGGGCAATAAAGAGAAACATGAACATTTGTGGAAGCTTTGGGACTGTTACGAGGAAAAACAGATAAGCACCTCACAGTTCCTCAAGGAATGTTCGCGTTTTATCCCAGGAAGTGCCTGAACTAGAATTAGAAAACAGCAGTCTGTTTACTGGTTGTTATTTAACTTAAGTTAGTTGTAAATGATAATGTAAAAATAGCCACTGAGAACTGATGAGTTGGCCAAGACTTTTGCTCGTAAAGAGGGAATTGATTACCAACTTGGACTGCCTTTGAGCAGCCTGAGGGCAGCAATATCCCAGGAACATCAACTAAATTTCGGAGACTTGAGGCAAAGTTAAATTCACACCAGTTACTCCATCTATCATCATTCTATTATGCAAAAAGAACCGCACGTCTATAGGTCATCCAATAATGTTAGCAGACTTCTAGATGTTACCACTGCTAGGCTTAGGCTCGGCTACAAGTACCTCTGGGAGTTTGTAACATCTGCTGATGTAGATTTGACTAAATGTAAACTCTGTCAGCAGAACTATTCGCATACTTTGCGTCATTATATAATGGAATGTGAAAAAATCGCGGAATTTAGAGATAACACCATCAATAGTGTCCAAGAAATGTGTAAGTACTTCATTCATAATGATGTGCTGCTCGAAATCTTAGCGAAGTATCCAAAATTTGCTTACTGTAGGTAATGCCTGCACATGACTGTAAAGCTGCCGCCCAGTTGGGTGGGTGTGCAGCAAGACTAGTAATTGTGTGACTCACCATAGATGTAAAGTGCCTTGTATAGTGACTGTTGTGAGCCTCTTGTTGATCACTTGTGACACAAAGATTATTGATGTGTGTATTTGTGTAGGTGATTAGATATGTATGTGTATGTATATATGTATACGTATATATATATATATATATATATATATATATGTACATGTATGTATGAGAGTGTGTACATGTATATATAATATTAATAATTTTGTAACTAGCGTCACAAATTCTTATTTGCTTAGCTAAACGAACTAGAGGGTTCAGTTCCTGAACCGATTATGTGCCTCTGTAATCCTTTACACCACCGCCCACGGGATGGGTATGGGGTGCATAATAAAAAAAGAAAATTGAATTGAATTTTTTTTTATTTTTTTGCAGGGATATTCTTGCGCGGGCCCTAAGCCTCTGGCTGGCCCACTAAGTGTTGCTTGTTTCTGTTTTACATGGGTGGAGTATGAGTATTTATGACTCGTATGGTCGCTTCAGTAAGATTTTGCCATATGTGTTTAACAACTTCTTCTGCTCTGTTGAATCTAAGTTGAAATCTTAATGGGTTGTGACTGTGCACTGTGTTAGATAATGTTCCAGTGGTCTGACGGGCATTCTCCACAGTGTTGAGATTTCCTCTCATCTTCCGGAACCTGTAAGCCTATTTCCCATGCACATGGGTATCCAAGCCTGATGCGATGTAAGTGCACTTCTGTTGTTCTACTGCTCCCTTTCATCAAACTAAGTGGTTCGTAGTTGGTTGAATTCTTGTACCATGAATTGAATTGGTCTGATTAAGACTTTATGACCATGTAATCTATGTTTTGCTCCACTACTTACTGGTTGAGTATGGGGTGCATAACAAATAATAGCCTCCTTCGGGGCGCCTTGTTTCTAAACGTGTTAGTCTTAAATCCTTTAATCTCAAATCTTGCTACAATGTACCTTTTAATATATGTTATGTACTCTCGCAACCCAATGTACCTTCTTGTATATAAATAAATAGATTTCAACTGTAAGGGGTATGGTTTGCACCTTGTTATTCTAATAATGGATAAATAATTCTAATAATGGAAGCGCTAATTATATGAACAAGTGCCATATATTTATTCAGACGAGAACAACAGCGAACACAAACCAGCGCATATACGAACGGAATGGTTTGTATGTACAAACTTCTCAGTGAACGAAGTTGTTTCTAGCCCGGTATCCGAAATTGCAGTATACGGGTCGCTTCCCACCCGAGATGCATTGTTAAATTAACGGGTTTACACAATTATGTAAATCATCCAAACCTCCAAAGCTAGCATATGGAAACTCATTTAGTGGTACTCACCTAGTTGTGTTTACGGAGGTTGAGCTTTGGCTCTTTGGTCCCGCCTCTCAACAGTCAATCAATAGTGTATATATATTTCTGAGGCTACTGGGCTTTATAAATGAAAAATAATTATTTGATCTAGGTAAAAGTATATACACACATACTGAGTTATAAGCAGACTGTTTGATTTACCTTTGTACAATACAATACAATACAATACAATTTTATTTAGGTAAGGTACATACATACAATAAATATTTACAAGGATTGTTTGACTTATAGGTAGAGATAGTACATACAATGCCTAAAGCCACTATTACGCAAAGCGTTTCGGGCATGATAAACTTAAATGACAAGCTTAATACTAATTGAGCATAATGAGTAGAATGAAAACAAGAAATGAAAACATAGATGAAAAAGCAGCACAAATACAATTATGTCGACAAACAGCGCTCTTTAAAGAAAAAAACAGACATTGGTTGACAATAGAAGGGTAAGGTAGGTTACAGGGAATTTATTAGGTATAGCTTCGCTTTTAACTTAAACTGGTTGAGAGAGGTACAGTCTTTAACATGGTTGGGAAGGTCATTCCACATTCTGGGCCCCTTGATTTGTAGAGCATTTCTAGTTTGATTAAGTCGTACTCTAGGAATATCAAAACTGTATTTATTTCTGGTGTGATGCTCATGGGTTCTGATACAACCTTCTATGAAGCTTTTGAGATCAGGATTGGCATTATAGTTTAGCGTTTTATATATGTATAATACACATGAGAGAATGTGCAGTGACTTAATGTCTAACATATTCAGAGATTTAAGTAGGGGTACCGAGTGATGTCTGGGGCCAGAATTGGATATTGTCCTAATAGCAGCTTTGTGTTGAGTAATTAGAGGACGTAAGTGATTTTGGGTAGTAGAGCCCCAAGCACAAATACCATAGTTGAGATATGGATAGATAAGGGAGTAATAGAGAGTCACCAGGGCAGGGCGTGGTACATAATATCTGATCTTAGAAAGAATGCCCACAGTTTTTGAAACTTTTTTTGATATGTTTAGAATGTGTCCCTGGAAATTAAGCTTGTGGTCAATGAGAATGCCAAGGAATTTGCCATCTAATTTGTTACAAATTTGGGTATTGTTTATTTTGAGATTTATTTGATTAGAGGATTTATTACCAAACAGAATATAGAAGGTTTTGTCAATGTTAAGGGTGAGTTTGTTGGCAGTTAGCCACAGATGGACTTTATTTAGCTCAGTATTTACTGTGGCATTTAGAGCAAGGGGATCAGGACTGGAGTAAATGAAGGTTGTGTCGTCAGCAAATAGAATTGGTTTGAGGTGTTGGGAGGCATTTGGAAGGTCATTAATGTAGATGAGAAAGAGGAGAGGGCCAAGTATGCTGCCCTGGGGAACACCAATGTTGATGGGTAGGGTGGGAGAAATTGTATTATTCACAGAAACATATTGGAGCCTGTCAGTAAGGTAGGATTTGAGGTATTGTAGGGAGTGTCCTCTGACTCCATAATGATGTAATTTAAGAAGAAGGTTTTGGTGGTTGACAGTGTCAAAAGCTTTACGCAGGTCCACAAACAACCCAACAGGGAACTCATTTTTATCAAGAGCTGTATGAATCGAGTTAAGCATACTAATAAGTGCATCGTTAGTGCTTTTTTTGGGTCTGAAGCCATATTGGCAAGGGCTAAGTATATTGAGTTTGGCTAGATATGAGTAAAGCTGCTTATAGATTAGTTTTTCAAAATTTTTTGACAAGTTTGGCAGGATAGATATTGGTCTGTAGTTGTTAACATCTGTGAGATTACCACATTTGTGGACAGGCGTTACTCTCGCTTTTTTTAGAATATCTGGGAAGGTTTGGAGTTCAAGTGACTTGTTGAAGAGCAAAGCAATAGCAGGGGCTAAAGATCTGGAGGCTTTTTTGTAAATTAAAGTTGGTATCTCCTCAAGGGCACCAGACTTGGTTTTAAGGGAAAGGATTATCTCATTGACGTCAGTGGAATTAATAGGCTTTAGGTACAGAGACTGTGGATAGTTACCTGAAAGATAGTCATTAATGACTGTACTGGAAGATGGAATATCATTTGCAAGGGATGAACCAATGGAAGAGAAGAACCTATTGAACTCAATAGCAGAATCAGAGGCTGAAAGCTGACCATCGTTATTAGACAGGAGAGTCGGTTTGTTATTTAAAGACTTCTTTGATCCCAATATTTGAGAAATTGCTCTCCAAGTTTGTTTAATGTTGCTCTTTATTTGGGTAAATTTATCTTCGTAGTATTTAGTTTTGGCTCGTCTAATTATCTTAGACAGCAATAATGAGTAATTCTTTGAGAATTCTTTGGAGACAATTCCTAACCTATACTTCTTCTCAAGGTCATGTTTTTTATTAATAGATTTAAGTATTCCCTTTGTAAGCCAGGGATTGTTAAGCCTTTTGGTTGTGACTTGTTTAGTAAGCATAGGACAGTGGGTATTATAAAGGCTAAGAGTTTTTTGAAGAAAAGATTGCACTGCTAGGTTGATGTCTGTCATGTTCACAGAAAATGGTACCATCCGTTTTCTATGTGCGGCGGCTGGGACGCCAGAGAGAGACAGAAGGTAAACAAGAGCGTACAGGACGCCCGCCAAGCTTGGTAGCTACTAGTCATGTAATCATATTAAGTATTAAAGTCAGTAACCAAGTCATGACTTTACATCAACCCTACAACCAAGACTTCCTCAGTAACACACAAACACCACATTGGCGACGAGGATGAACTGTGAACGCAGGTATTTGTTCAGTTTCAAACACAAGGGAGAAGCATGCTGCCTGGAGGAGGAAGAGAAGCTGTGAGCGCCATACCCGATGCTGTATGCTAACCGATGCTGTGTGCTAACCAATGCTGTGTGCTAAACGATGCTGTGTGCTAAACGATGCTGTGTGCTAAACGATGCTGTGTGCTAACCAATGCTGTGTGCTACCCAAGCTGTGTGCTACCAAAGCTGTGCTGAAGAAACTGTGTACTGAGGAATCTGCCGACGTTGTGTACGAAACGACGCTTTGATGTGTACAAAACCTGATGTTTTGGTTACGAAACGACGCTTCGTGCTACAAAATTCATCACACTGAACCAACTGCTGCTGTACCAACTGCTGCTGTACCAACTGCTGTGCTGCTGCTGTGAGTAGGAACAACACATGTACACAAGGGCTAGGTAAGAAGTCAGTTGCTGCTATATTGTGCACTGTTGTGAACTTTTGCATTAAAATGCTTGTGTGCTTTGCAAAATTAAAGTAATTACAGTGAATTCTTGACTAACATATTCAGTGCAGTAAGTGTTTAATATCTGAGGAACATTTAAGTGATAAGTTACATTTATTCAGTAAAAATGGCAAATATACCTCAGTTTCCTGCATTTGATCCTGACTGTGACCAGACAAACCTGTCACAGAGGTGGGTCAAATGGCTTAAAAAGTTTGAAAATTTGTTGATAGTTTCTGACATCAAAAGTGCTGAAAGAAAGCGTGCCTTTCTACTTCATTATGCAGGTGATAGAGTTTGTGACATCTTTGACACACTGAAAGACACTGGTGGTGCCAAAGATTATGACACTGCCAAAGCCAAACTAACAGAGCATTTCAAACCAAGGCAAAATACTGCTATGGAAATTATGCATTTCAGGAGAGCAAAACAACTCTCTAATGAAACTGTGGATCAATACCACACACGTCTGCAGGGTTTAGCAGCCCATTGTGAGTTTGCTGATGTTGACAAAGAAATCAAACAGCAAATAATTGAAACATGCACATCTACACGTCTCCGTCGAAGAGCTCTAGAACTTGTTGATGATGAAAGTTCTCTTACCAAGATACTGGATATTGCTCGTCGAATGGAAGATGCTGCACGTGATGCTCGTGTCATGGAGTGCAGTGCCAATAACGGTTCTGCCACTGTTACTAACAGTGATGAGGTACGTAAGGTTCAGGGAGGACACCGTGATCAAAGAAGATATCATGGCAAACCTAACAGTAAATTTAGCCGAGAACCACGTCACAACTGGGGTCAAGGAACAAGGCTCAAGCAGTCACAACGACCCACATCAGAGGGTGTCAACAATAAATGTTACAATTGTGGAGGAGACTACCCACACCAAGATAATGTTTGTCCTGCTCAAGGTAAGAAGTGCTATGAGTGTGGAAAACTAGGTCATTTTGGTGCTATGTGTCGTTCCGCACTAAAGAAACCACAGTCAATGAATAAAAGCACTGTACGAGGATCAGGTCATAGGGGTCGAGGTGGTAAACACAATATTGCACCTCATATCCAGAATGTTAATAATGTACAAGACAACATTTCATTACAACCAGTCTCAGATGACAGTGAATGTGATTATACTTATGGAGTACAAGCAATCACAGAATGGAATGATCTTCCAAACAACCCAGAGACATGTGTATATATTGCTGGTATTTGTCTCAAGTTCTCATTGACACTGGATCAAACATTGACACCATGGCTGAGTGCCACTATGAAAAATTTAGAAAACAGTTCCCAAAGCTAGAAAAATACAATGGTAAAGCCACTGCCTATGCTTCGAAGTTAGCCTTGCCAGTGATTGGAACTTTCACTGCAGAGATTAAGTCAAAGAATGCAATGCTCATTACTACATTCCATGTTGTTAGGAATGCAAAGGAGTCTTTACTCAGTTACAAGACTTCAACCAAATTGGGGCTACTTCAGCTTTCTAATGCTGTAGCAGTGGAATCTGCAAACAATGTTGATGGTATTGTTGCTGAATTTTCTGATCGATTTAAATCCATAGGTTGTTATACTGATAGCAAAGTACATCTGCATATCAACCCAGATGTAATTCCAGTTGCCCAACCACATCGCCGACAACCATTCCATACTCGCAAGAAAGTCGATGCTGAACTGGATAGGCTGATAGAACTAGATATCATTGAACCAGTAACAGGCCAACACCATGGGTAAGCCCAATTGTCACTCCACCAAAGCCGAAGAATCCAGATGAGATACGCATTTGTGTGGACATGCGTGTTCCCAACAAGGCAATAATGCGTGAACGCCATCCTACACCCACTGTAGATGATATGATCTACCGCTTGAATGGTGCAACTATATTCAGCAAGTTAGATTTAAACAAGGGCTATCATCAGCTTGAACTTGATGATGAGAGTCGCTTCATCACAACGTTTACGACACATCGAGGTCTGTATAGGTACAAGCGCCTGAGTTTTGGTATTAACAGTGCTGCCGAGGTATTCCAGCACATCATCAGCCAGGTATTGCAAGATATACCTAATGCTGACAACATGTCTGATGACATCATTGTTTATGGCCGTACCCAAGCTGAACACGACAAAGCTCTTCGTGCAACATTGCAACGCTTACGAGAAAAGAATTTGACGCTTAAGCCGAGCAAAGTGTGAGTTCAATCAACATAAAATTGAATTCTTTGGACATGTACTTAGTGACAAAGGTCTGTCTCCAGATCCTAAGAAAGTTGCAGATATCAAGAATGCTGCACCTCCTTCAACGTCCACTGAAGTACATAGTTTTCTGGGAATGGCAAACTACTGTTCTCGCTTCATTCCAGATTTTGCTACCATTACAAAGCCTCTACGTGAGCTCCTGAAGAAAAATGCATCATGGTACTGGAGCGATATCGAGCAAAATGCATTTGATGCTGTGAAAGATGCACTAGTAGAGAATGCGACTGCTGCATACTTTGATCCATCAATGGACACTGAGTTAACGGTGGATGCTAGTCCTGTTGGATTAGGTGCTGTTTTAGCCCAACACAAACCTGGTCAACCAGATTCCAGAGTAGTAATTGCCTACGCCAGCCGTTCTCTCACAGATGTTGAGCAACGATACAGTCAGACAGAGAAGGAAGCTCTTGCTCTTGTATGGGGCTGTGAACACTTCAATGTGTATCTGCTTGGTGCACCCTTCACCACGATAGTCACTGACCACAAACCGTTGGAGACCATCTTCAATAATCCAAAGTCCAAACCACCAGCTCGCATTGAGAGATGGGCTCTTCGTCTGCAACCATACAACTTTACGGTGAAATACAAGCCGGGTGCAGGCAATCCCGCTGATTACATCAGTCGACATCCTGCAAACAGTTTCACCATCACCAAGCATCAGCAAGTTGCCGAGGAATATGTACACTCTGTAACCTGTGATGCAGTCCCTAAGGCTCTCACTCTTGATGAAATCCGTACTGCAACCCTAGAGGACCCAACTCTGCAAGCAACAGTGGATGCATTGACTAAGAAAAAGTTTCCACGCATCCCACCCTCAGGAGTTGACCAAGATGCATTCAAAGCACTTGAACGCATCCAGACAGAATTAAGTGTTACGCAACAACGCGACACTGTGCTGCGAGGTACTCGTATCGTGATTCCAGCTGTTCTCCAGCAACGTGCTCTGAAGCTTGCACATCAAGGACACCAAGGTCTTGTTAGGACCAAACAGCTGCTACGAGAAAAGGTGTGGTTTCCTGGCATTGATCGTCAAGCAAAGGATATGCATGATGCCTGTGTCCCTTGCCAAGCTGCAGTGGATACTTCAAGACCAACACCTCTACAACCTTCACCACTACCTGCTGCACCATGGACGGAAGTATCAATGGACTTCTGCGGACCACTACCAACTGGAGAGTACTTGATGGTAGTCATTGATGATCACTCACGTTATCCAGAAGTAGAAATCATCAATTCCACATCTGCAAAGGCCGTCATCCCGAAACTTGACAAGATCTTTTCAAACTTTGGCATTCCTGAAGTTGTCAAGACGGACAATGGACCGCCATTCAATGGACAAGACTTCGTCAACTTTGCTGAGCATATTGGATTCAAACACCGCCGTGTGATGCCACTACATCCTCAAGCAAATGGAGAAGTTGAGAGATTCATGCAACCTCTCATGAAAGCGGTACGCTGTGCTCATGCCGAAGGACGATCCTGGAAACAAGCTATGTATGCTTTTCTCAGGAACTACCGTGCAACACCGCATGGAACACTGGGCAAGTCACTGGTGAACTTTTATTTGGACGTCCTATGAGAATCGCACTACCCGTCATGCCAGCCGAGGTAACGGATAAACGTCTCGCTCAGAAGGATGCACTAGCCAAGGGCAAAATGAAAATTGCTCATGATCAACGTGCAAAGGAACAGTTCATAAAGGTTGGAGACACTGTTCTCGTTAAAAAGAAAAAAGAGGGAAAGTTAGATATGCCGTATGATACAAAACCATATAAAGTGATTAGTGTAAAAGGAACTATGGTAACAGCTAGTAATAGAGATCATAGTATAACACGTAATATGGCTTATTTCAAAGTGATTCCAACTAGTGTAGAAAATGATGAAGTGCAAAGTCGTGCAAAAGAAAAAGAAAAAAATAGTTATAACCCGACAAACAATTCATCAAGGGATGTTATTGCATTTAAGGACTCTCGTCCTAAACGTCATGTTAAACGCCCTACACGATTTGATGATTAATTGTGTTCCTATGTAATGAAAAGTATTTACTTATTGTGCTAAACTAAATTTAATATTGTTTGAATAATGCAGATATCTCATTCAATATTTTGTAACTTTGTATTACAGTTTCTTTCATGTTTGTTTAACATTGCATATGTATTTTTAACATTGAAATCCTTTGTGGAAAAGATTAAGTTGTTTAAATTCTTTGTGTGCTTAATTAATGTTAAATGTATGCAGTATCTCTTGATATGTTAATAACTTACTTTGTGTCAATAACTTTGCTTTGTGCTACAAGCATGGTAGACATCCTGTATTCATTCTTTTTAAAGAAAAGGAGGGATGTCATGTTCACAGAAAATGGTACCATCCGTTTTCTATGTGCGGCGGCTGGACGCCAGAGAGAGAGAAGGTAAACAAGAGCGTACAGGACGCCCGCCAAGCTTGGTAGCTACTAGTCATGTAATCATATTAAGTATTAAAGTCAGTAACCAAGTCATGACTTTACATCAACCCTACAACCAAGACTTCCTCAGTAACACACAAACACCACAATGTCCACTATGTTACCTAACTCGGACTCCCAGTTGACATTATCAGCAGCAGTTATAAAATTGTCTATAGCAGTTTCATTGTGTAGTCTAAAACGTATCACTCTTGACTCAAGAGGTGGTTTGCTAATGTTAGTTAAGAGAAATGTGGGGTAATGATCTGTAGTGCTATCGGTGATTATACCTGAAGTAAGCGGAGAGGTTATGTTTGTCCAGATGTGATCGAGCGTCGTGGCAGTGCTATCAGTGATTCTAGTAGGTCTAGTGATTAAGGGTATGAGGAAGCAGGAATTCATACAGTTGAGGAAGCTAACAGCAGTGGGGTGTTCAGGCTCGCAGAGGTCAATATTAAAGTCCCCTGCGATAATTAGGTGGTTTTTGTTCAGTCTGTTATCAAGTATTAGATTTCTAAGGTTTGAGTTGAATTCGGACACATCAGTGTTAGGAATTCTATAAACTGCACCCACAGTCAGGACAGACTCGGCACCCTTGACTCTGAAGCTGGCGAAGATATACTCCCCATAGCAGTCTCTGGTTCTAATTTCTTTTAAGCATGTTAGTTCTTGGTGGTAGTAAAGAGCAGTGCCACCACCTCTCTGAAGTTGACGACAGTTGTGAATTGCTGAGTAGTTAGGCATGTTAAAGAGCTGAGTAGTATCCTCTTTCAACCATGTTTCAGTAAGTATAATAAAAGAGAATTTGTTGTCAATAGCTTCAATCAAGGCACTAACATCATCGAAGTGTTTACCTAGGGATCTAACGTTCAAATTGATTACAGAGATATTGTGATTATGAGTTAATACATTGTTTACATCATGTGCTGCAAAATATCTGCAATTTAGATCATTAAAGTGATAATTGTCATAGATAGTGGATAAGAGGTTAAGTTCAGGGTCTATACTTGTCTGCATAAAAAAAGCTGATTGCAGGAAAAACAAGGGAAGAAAGTCAAATTACAAGGTAGAAATAAGCTATAAAATAGGGAAAAAAGATGTACACAATACAGAACAAAGCAAACTCAAAAGGGGCTTACACGGGTACAATGGAGTAAGGGAGTATGGCTAGGCTAGGCAACCTAGGTAATAAATGAGATTAACGAAAAACATATAAACATGGACTATACAAAACACAAGATATAGAAATACAAAACAAAAATATAAACAAGACTAAGCAATACAAAAACAAATTGAGCAAAAATGAAGAATGAGGTAGATTGCTTAAAGTACTCTCAGGTACACTGTAAGTAACAATTTGCAATTTGAG
>NC_091161.1:31237277-31316037 GCF_040958095.1 Procambarus clarkii | reverse complement strand
TTCCACATAGTTTACACCTCGTGTCATTATCATGAACATCTATCCCATATTCCCAGTAATATTTGTACCCAAGCCTGAGCCGCATGTACACAGTCACTCCAAGCATTTCTCCTTTTACCATAAGTGAAATGGGTGTTTTGACTCACATACATGTAGTGTTGCATGGTTTGACTTCTCTCATACATTATCTCTCTCCTCTCCACTCTGCCTGTGCCTGAATATTTCTGATTTTGCTTCTTATTTGTCTCATTGTGAATTCACATTCAATGTCAACTTGTGGTTTTGATGTGGCACGTTTGGCCAAGTCATCCGCCACCTCGTTGAGCACTATTCCAACATGAGATGGAATCCACATGAATTTCACACTATAACCTTTCAGCTGTATCTCAGTTATTCTTCTCTTACAGTCCTCAACTATAGACATGAAGACTGGGTTTCGACTGTTTAAGGACTCCAGTGCTCCTCGGCTATCGACAAATACAAAAACATTTTTGTCGTCATGACGTACTTCCTCCAAACACGCCAGAATGGCCTGCAGTTCAGCTTGTGTGGATGATATATAATTACTAAGCGGAGTTCAATTATCCTGTCCACAGTCCCAAACTCCGTATATCCCTTATTAGGACACCACACCCTGCCCTGCCATCCTCCGCCACCGACCCGTCGCAATATACATGTAAACTGTTGCCTCTTGGTAACCGAGATATCATGCTTCCATACAAACACCGTAATTGTCCCGGTTCATGATGAATCTTTTTCACCTTGAGGGGTACAATTTCGACGTCTATTTTCTGTACTTTCCAGGGAGCAGACATATTACACTGTCGAGAGGGTTTACAGCAGTCAAGTACGTCGTATTCCCTGAGGTCATGAGCTAATCCCCTCGTGTAGCGTGTCTCCCTCAGTTTCCTGGAAGTGTGTACGTCACTCAAGCAGGTCTGAACGCTCTCAAACAGCTTATCCCCTCCTTTTCTCCGCATGAAACGAATAGATACTCTAGTGTTAATGTCACGGACTATCACACACACTCTGTAAATTTAATTCCATTCTCATTATTTCAATCATTGCATTTCTTTGACATCCAAGAATAATCCTCATAGCCTCGTTCTGTATCAGCTCTATTTTTTAATTCTGCCTTGGCCTGTGTAAGACAATACGGGTGCTGCGTAGTCTATCAGGGACCGAACAGTGCTTATGTATAACATCCGCAAGATAGGTACCCCAACACCTTTACCAGAAAAAGCCAGTGCTTTCAGAGGATGCAGACGGGCTTTACATAAGGTGCTGATATGATTTATTTCAGCATTTTTACTCTCACATGTGTATCCAACATACATGCCCAGATACTTGTACTTCTGACACGGCTCAGTTCCACACCATTTAGAGTAAGTGTTATTTCTTCGTTTCCTATACTCGTATTTGGTTTTATCTGCATTTATAACTAAGCCTAACTTGTGACAGGTTGTACCAAGTATGTTAAGAGCAGTTTGAATTTTGTTCCCAGAAGTGCCTTGTATAAGAATGTCATCAGCATATATGATCGTCGTGACCCCTGGAGGATACATCTCTGATGCTAATCTGTTCATTAATACATTGAATAAGGTGGGACTTAATACTCCCCCTTGTGGGGTACCTAACTGAAACCTCCGTTCCTCAGACATGTATCCCTGGTAATACACCTGACCTTTTCTGCCTTGTAGATAATCCCTTATCCAGTGTAGCAATCTCCCTGTTATTCCCAGATTGGCTAATTCGTATAAGATTACTTCCCCATTGGCTTTATCAAATGCTCCTTGTAGATCAACAAAAACTCTACAATTGTCATCCACATTAGACAAACACTTTAAGAGACAATCCGCAGTACTTTTGCCTTTGATAAAACCAAAGAGATTACTGGACATGTTATCACCTACAAGGTAGAGTAGCCTATTTAACAAAATCCTTTCCATCATTTTACAAAAGCATATTAAGGAGACAGGTCTGTAGCCTCCGTTTGACTTAGGGATAGGAATGATGACAGCCTCTTTCCATTTTCTTGGTAACTTTCCCTCTCTATAACTCATATTAAACAAATCAAGTAAGGGACTAGGTTTCATACCGGCTAAATAATTAAGATGTCATACGTTACTCCATCTTTTCCCGGAGCAGTAGAGCTGCCACTTTTTATAGCATCCAGTAGCTCATCGTTATCTCAGTGCATGTTATAGATCTTGTATTTAAGGCACATAAAGTTACTCCATTTCTAATATTTTCCCATGACTCAATGGTGACTCTCGTGTCTGCAGGTAAGGACTCCATACCAGCAGCACTTGCCCATTTATCTACTAACTCATTAGCAACTTTCCCTGGATCTGAGTGAGCAATGAATTTGGTCTTACAACCCCTGATTTTGTTTACTGCTCTCCATATGTCTTTAAGGTTCTTAGTATTACCAATGGACTGAGCAAAGTCTTGCCAGTATCTGTCCCGCGCCTCCTTCCTCACCTGACTGCATTCCCTAGCCACTTCCAACATTGTATTTTTCTCTTCATCCCTCATTCCATTTTTAACCATTCTTTATGTGCACTCCGTAGCATTCTCTCCCACCCCTTGACTTGCTGATCATTGGAATATTTAAATTTCTTAGGTCCGCGTCTTGCTTCCCCTGCCCCCGTTATTTTCCCTCTGTACTAATTTCTCTATTTCTCGACCATGTCCTCGTAAAAACTATCAACGCAGAGCGGCGTGTATGTTGATACCAATCTCCCATATTTTGAATAAAATAATTTTTCATATCTTTATTAATATTTAGCCTTTTCCTTTGAAAGTGGACTTGTTTTTTCCCCAGTGGTAATTCAACGTTCAAGGCAAAGTGGTCACTAAGTAGTTCCCGAACAACCCGAGCCTCCCCCATAATCCCCTGAGAGTTTAAAATGCAGGCATAGTCAAGCCGTCCTCCCCTGATGTGAGTTGGTTCATTGTTTCCCAAGAGACAGGTATCTGGATGATCTTGTAGAAACTGTAACCACTTGACCCCATTAGCATTAATACTACCCACTGTCCCAAGGCTTGTGTGCCGAGCATTAAGGTCCCCAATGACCAGTGAAGGATTAGTATAAATGCAGTCAGGTAAATAGTTAGCGTCGAAGCAGTTCCTGGATACATACAAATTAACTACAATAAATTCCCCTTCCCTTAATGATAATTTAACACAGACACTCTCTATACCTTGCGTTTTTGATGGCGGTTCTACTAACTCTGCTGGTATGGAGTTCTTAACATAAATCGACGTGCCTCTGATGTTATTTGCGGCGAAGAGGTTAAACCCTTTATAGCCATTTAATTTCAATAATCCTTCATTCCTATCCCCTGTCTCCTGGAGAGCTACAACATCAATATCATTTCCCATCACATAACAATGAACATCTGTAACCCTGTTTCTTAAACCATTAACATTCCATGACAACACTTTCAGTCTAGGGTGATCCATTATTAATCAATTCACTGCTAAGTCATCCCCAATAAGTTCACTAAATGATAGCCATACCTTGTATAACATCTCCCACCTCCTCCCAAGTTCACCAGTAAAAGCGACATTGCGATTCTCAAGAGATTTTTTCAGCCCTGTGACGTCCATTATTGGCCCAAATGATTCCTTCATTTTATGTGTAATTATAGGGTTCTTCCTTTCACTACGACTATCATCATTCACACACACTTCACTTTCCTTCATTTCATCACTCAATATTTCATTATTGTCCTCAACCACTATATCCTGATTATCCTTCACCGTTTTGTGATTTTCCTTGACCTCCTGAACGTTTAATTTCGCCTCGATGGACTCGATTCTCTGCCCAAGATTTCGGAGGAACTCGCCAACTTTTCTAACTTCAGCCCACACCTCCTTGACCATATCATTATGGCCCTCTTTCTGAGCCACAGTAGCCACTTAACTCACCGTTACACTGTCACTGCCGGAGGTCCTGAGTGGTGGCGTGGCTGCTTGTTGCTTGAGCCTCCCTAAGTAAAGGTGACTCCTTTACCCACGCATTCGTCCGGTTCACTGGCACTGTTTGGGGCAGACTGTTTTGCTGTGCTCCCGGTGTCTGGGTAAGAGCTCTTGCTTGCTCTGTAACATTCACCGGCCGGGGAACATCCATACTCGGCCTCTTGCTACACACAGCCGAGCTGGCATTGTGAACACCTCCACAGTTGCAGCATCTGGGAACTATTTTCTCACCCAGATTAAATCTGTTTCTACACACATTAGAGAGGTGAGACTTTCCACAGAAACGACATCGTGGATCATGTTGACAGCTCCAGGATTTATGCCCCATCTGCAGCATTTCAGGCATATTATGGGCTCTTCCACATACTTTGCTACATGCCTGTAGCCAGCCCCGGTGATGAACACTTCTCTCGGGTACTTCACCTCACTAGAGCCACCACCTGACTCCTAGCTTCACCTTTAATAAGGTGACGCTTGGCCCACACAAATCGTTGGTCGTCGAGGATGAACTAGGGGTCTAGAATCTGAGGGTATTTGTAGATAATTACCTTCGTCAGCTTCTCGTTCCCCTCCGGTATTTCCATAACAATTCCATCATATCCTTGCTGGGTAAGATACTCCACTGCCTCCATAGAACCTACCGTTAAGTAAGGTCTGTTTACACCTTCCTTCAGCAGGGGCTCGAACTTGCGGTATTCTCTTCCAAGTCTGACTGTCCACAGCAACTTCTGATGATAGGCCAGCGTGCATGAGGCAGGGAAGAGAAGCCTCCATCTCCGCTGACCCTCACCTTCCTGACATCGTTCCGTCCGTTCGTCGGCATCAGTCTCGGCGTCGTTCTTCGTTCTCTTGTCGTTTCCGTTATGTGCACTATCACTGTCAATACTCCGCCTTGCCTCCTGTCTTCTTCGTTTCTTCTGTTGCCTTGTTAGAACGTCTTGATACTCACCCTCCTCGACTGACTGGCTGCTTTCAGAGTCCATGTTAATATTGCCAGTTCTTCTGGTGACTGAGTCTCCATCATCGGTGCCCAGCATGGGGGGATGGACGGGGGGGGGGGGGGGGGAAGACGATTTATACGAGTCAGTCTCCTTGTGTGTAGACTTAGCTAACACCAACACTAACTTCACCCTTAGTGCGGAGCAGGTATCTTGACCCGACCGCGTCCCAGGTAAGACTGCTTTCAAGCACTGTCTTAATTTGTGCGAATTTTAAATGTATCGCGTGAACAATTACAAATCTGAACATATTTTAAAACTTGAATTGCGTTTCCATATCATAGCTTTTATTTAAATTGTGTCTGAAAGATTGACTCTTTGAAATAAAGGCGGCCCCAGCCGTCCCGTCCCGGTCTCGGGCCGGGCCCCAGCCGTCCCGTCCCGGTCTCGTGGCCGGGCCCAGCCGTCCCGTCCTCGTTGCTGTGCCCGCCGTCCCGTCCCGGTCCTCGGTCCAATATGGCCCCACACGCACGCTGCCATTCATGTGAGAACAAATCGTTATAAAACTGGGAGTTGGGATGTTTTATTCGAATCTGAACTGAATATTTGATTTGTTTTATAAATAATGTGTTGGATTTTCTCTCACGAATCCTAAGAAAATTGTTACTCAATCTTCGCAATGACGTCACAGATGACAGTAATATTAAACGTATAATTCATATGTTTAATAATGAATAATCCACAAAATACCTAAATTTAAGTATTAATTCGTAGTTAGTTTTAGAAGCTAAAAATCCTCAAGGTGGTAAATTATTAGAAGTATGTTTTAAGTAGTTAATTGTTACAATGGGAAATATTTCATAATTATAAGTGTAAAATGATTCAGTTATAAATAAATATGTATTATAAAGGGAGGAGTCACTCGTACTATCTTGGTGATTTTATTGTGTAAACATTATTGCACCCATTGGAAAATAATATTTCTGGAATATATACAATAAAAATTCTTAATGGTATAAGATACAATTTGTAACATAAACAAAAATTTAAAAATTTATTTTTTATAACATATAAATAAAAATACTGAGACATTCAGTTTTAGTAATGGTCATAAAGCTAACAGTTCTCATTACTTTAAAAACAAATAGTATTTGTAATGACATATAATTTGTTATAATTACAAGTGAATATAGGAATACAGGGTAATGGTATCCAAGCAATGCAGGATATTATTCAAGTGGCTGTTTGATATTGACATGTTTGTAGATACGATAGCATTCTTCGGGTTATACACCTTGAAACCCACTCTTGGGATACTGACATCGGTTCCGTCGGGTAACTGTGCAGAGTTTATCAGATTTTTTACGATTGCTTCATGTTGTGAGTGAACCCTGGCTCTCTTAAAATAGGCAAGTTAGGTAGCATCTACCCAGCGTCGTTTAAATAGTGTGACGTGGGGGTTAAAATTATAGTCCTGCAAGCGAAGACCTCGGGTGTCCAGGAGGGGCAACTATCTCCTCCCTCAGATCAAGCAGCTTCGGCGTCTTCTGAACAAGTATATGTGAGTGGGGACGAGGACAGGTTGACTAGTTTAGCAGTTACCAGGGAGGATGTAATTAAACAAATAGTTAAACTCAAACCAAACAAATCCGCAGGGCCGGATGAAGTGTTTGCCAGGGTGCTTAAAGAATGCAAAGAGGAGCTTTCCGACCCACTGTCTACCATATTTAATACATCAATAAAGTTAGGCAGAGTGTCAGAGTTATGGAAAGTTGCTAAAGTGATATAAATTTTTAAGGAGATAGATCACTTGCGTCAAACTATCGACCAATTAGCCTAACGTCTATCGTGGGAAAGTTACTTGAATCGACAATTGCAAATAAATTTCGTCTTCATCTTGAAAAACACAAATTAATAAATGAGTCGCAACATGGTTTTACAAATGGCCGTTCATGTTTAACAAATTTGCTATCTTTTTATTCCAGCATAGTTGAGGCAGTTGATAGTGGTAAGGACTGTGATGTCGTGTACCTTGACTTTAGCAAAGCTTTTGATACGGTGCCACATGAAAGACTGATTAAAAAAATAGAGGCTCCTGGTATTGGAGGTGCTATATCAAGTTGGATTAGGGCATGGCTATTCCAAAGGAAACAGAGTTAGTATAAATGGGGTTAAGTCAGGGTGGGAAAATGTTGTAAGTAGAGTGCCTCAGGGCTCTGTCCTGGGACCTCTGTTGTTTATAATATATATCAATGATTTAGATTCAGGTTTGAGTAGCAACATTTGCAGATTTGCCAATGATACAAAAATCGGCAGGGAAATTAACACGGAAGACGACTCACTATCACTTCAAGTTGATCTAAATAGGGTTTTGAAATGGTCAAAGGATTGGCAGATGCAGTTTAATGCTGATAAATGTAAAGTTTTGAGGCTAGGTAATGATGATAGAGTTAAAAGATACGAGCTAGATGGTGTTGAGATTGCGAAGTCGAATTGCGAAAGGGATCTGGGAGTTATGATAAGTAAGAATTTAAAAAAAAAAGGATCAATGCATGAATGTTCGTAATAAGGCAAATAGGACACTGGGTTTTATTAATCGAAGCGTAAGTAACAAGACACCTGGTGTGGTTCTTTAGCTATATCTTGCTCTGGTTAGGCCCCATTTAGATTATGCAGTTCAGTTTTGGTCGCCTTGCTATAGAATGGATATAAATTCACTTGAACGTGTCCAGCGTAGGATGACTAAATTAATTCCCCAAATTAGAAATCTTTCATATGAAGAAAGATTAACAAAGCTTAAATTGCATTCACTGGAAAGGCGAAGAGTTAGGGGTGACATGATAGAGGTTTACAAGTGGATGAATGGACATAACATATGGGATATTAATAGGGTTTGAAAGTATCAACATAAGACAGAACACGAAACAAAATCTAAACTTATCCAGGTATAAATTGGACAAGTTTAGATTTCTGAAATACCTGGGTAAATACTGGTTCGCTAACAGGGTTGTTGATTTGTAGAACCAGCTGCCACGTGGTGTGGTAGAGGTGGGGTCCCTAGATTGTTTCAAACGTGGGTTTGACATGTATATTAGTGGGATTGGGCCCCCTCCCCGCTCAGCTCGTTGTCGCCGTGTGGGGGCTTAGTGGGCGGCTGCCGGAGTGTGATGCTCCTTGGGACAGTCCTCTGTCCTTTTCTAGCCTTGTGCTCCTGCTGCCGTCCTCTCCAATTCTGCTGGGCATCTTTTCCTTTTCCTTCTGTTTCGTTTTTCTCCCCCCTCTTCTCCTATCTGCTTGCCGTTTCCTGCCGACCTTTTGCTCGTTCTGGTTCTTCCCTTGGACTTCTTCTATTCTGACTCCCGGGTGCTTGAGGAGGCATACTCTTGCACCTGTAGAACTGTAGTACCTGACGTCGAGAGCGAGGGGAACCTTTTATTGTCAGTCCCCCTTTCGTCACTGAACCCGATCTCGACGGACTGTCGGTTTCTTAAGGTGGCGTTTGTGGGGCGTATACTCACGACGCACCCCTAGGAGGCCCTGGCAAGATCGGCGATAGCTTCTTGTTGGGTGTCCTGCCTCTAATTGTGGCTCCATGGTGGGTGTGGGGGCACATTCGTGAATGAATTCTTCTTTTCGTAATGATGATAACCCTTGCTTCGGCTGCTTCTGGTTTACCTTCTCAGGCTTGTGGGGTGGGCGACCAAGCCCCCGAGTCGGTCCGTATTGGAAGACCGGGCTCTGTAGCCTCCGCTGCATTGGGCCCCGACCTTGCTCCTCCTTTGGCCTCTCTGAATCCTTCCCCTGGCTCCCCTCCCTCCTCTGTGGTTGGGTCAAGCCCCAAGCCCCCGGTGGTGACTACCTCGTCCCCTGGCGCGGCTCCTTCTCTAGTTGTAACTACTGCGCCTTTTAACCCCTCTCTCTGGGGTTCTCAGCGCCGTCCTCGTCACGGCCGCCCTCGCTCGATTCCTTCCAGTTCTGCTACCTATCAAGCCTTGTTTGGTCCCGCTTCGTGGGCCAAATATTTTGATCTCCTCCCTCTTGATTCTGCGCCTCCTGACGATTTCTCCCTCCATCGACATCTCGTTGATTCCGTGGATGCCTCCATTACTTTCAACCCCACTCGTCTCGGTACACGTGTCGTTGCTGCTCCTTCTCAGGATGCAGCTTCCCGCTTGGCTGCCTTATCCTGCCTTGGCGAGACCCCTGTTCGGGTCTCGAAGAATACTCAGTTGAATGCCAGTGTTGGCACTATTTTGCTCCCGCCCCATGTTGCGACCGGTGTTCGGGACCTGCGCGACTGCCACGACGATATTCGACATATCCTTGCTGCCCAGGGCCATTCTATTCTCCAGGTGGACACGTTTACTTGTCCCCCTCGTGGTAGTCGCCGTCAACCCCTCCGGGTTGTGAAGATTACCTTTGATGGTAGGACCCTTCCACCCTCTGTCATTCTTGCTGGTGCCAGGTGCTCTGTCCAGGAGTACATTCCTTCTCCTCGGCTCTGCAGCATGTGCTGGAGGTTTGGGCATGGTGCCCTCTGCTGCTCCGGGACTGTCTCTCTCTGTCCTTTGTGTGGTGGCGAAGGTCACTCTTAAATCGGAGTGCACTTCTCCCCAGGCTCGTTGCCTCAACTGCGGTGAGGCCCATCCTACCTTCTCCAGTGCGTGTGTCCATTACAAGCTTGAGGCAGCCGTCCTCAACTTGAAGCACCGGGAGCGTTTATCTTTTCCTGAGGCGAGACGCCAGGATCGCCGGCTCCCGCCTTATGCTAATATCTATGCTCGCGTGTTGCGCTCTTCCTCTCCTCGTCCTTCCCACCTTCCTCAGACTCACAACCGTTTCCGGGCCTTGGACCCTGATGCGCCCACTGCCCCCTCCTCTGTTCCTTTGGGTTCTCTCCCGAAGGATCCTCCTCCTGGTCCTCAGTCTGGGGTTCCCCTTCCTTCTACCCGGTCTGTCGTGTCTCCTGTGTCTTCTTCCTCGTCTCCCTCCGTTCTTCCTTCCCATCCTTCCCCTCCGTCTCTTGACTCTCCCCGCCGCCTGTCGGTGCGGGCTGATGTCCATCGCTCTCCAAACGGCCGTCATGTGTGCTCTCGTTCAGCTTCTCCTGTTAAGACGCTAGAATCCGTTGCCCAGTACGTGGTTGCTGGAACACCTGTCTCTTTACGTCAGAAGCGTAAACCTGGCTCCTCTCCTTCCTCCTCCCCGGCGGGTAAGGAGGTTTCGCTTTCTTCCTCGGCCCCTACTTATGCCTCTCTCCCTCCTTCCCCTCCCATTTCGGTGGTTGCGCCCCCTGTTCCAGCTATGGAGGTTTCTTTAGCCCCCGCTTCCCTCTCAGTTGCTGCCCTTGCTGAGGTATGCTCCCCTCTTTTTACCCCTCCTCTTCCTGCTGCTGTCCTTGCCTGCTCCTCTCCGTTGTCTCCTCTTCTTCCTCCTCCTCCTCCGGATCCCGCCCGCCCACCTCTGATCTGTTCTCCCGTTTCCTTCCCTCCGTCTTTGCTCAGTTTACCCATGCCCCCTAACCCTGACTTTGCTGACCCTGTTCCCGACCCTGATATTCTTTAACGTGCTCTGTTGCTCTTTCGCCTTTGTTTCTTCCTTCTCTGTTTTTGTCCTTTCTCTTCTCGTCGTTGTCCATTCTTCAATGGAACGTTCGAGGTTATTACGCCAATTTCCTCGAACTCCTACTTCTGATTTCGCGGTTTTCGCCCCTTTGTGTCTGTCTCCAGGAGCCGATGCTTGGTGCTCGTCCTGGTCGTTTTCGTGGCTATTCCTTTCTCTCCCCCCCCCTCCCAGCTGTTGCTGGGACTTCTAATTCTTCTGCTCTTTTGATTCTTGCTGATGTTCCTTTTGTTCCTTTACTTTTTCCTTCACCTCTCCATTGTTCTGCTGCTCGTGTCTTTGTGGGGAAATGGTACACTGTTTGTTCCATTTATCTCCCCCCGAGTGTCCCGCTTTCTTTTCCTGATTTGAAACACCTCCTAGACTCCTTGCCGGAGCCTGTGCTCCTGCTGGGTGACTTCAATTGTCGTCATTCTCTTTGGGGTGACGGTTCTGACGAATACCCGGGGTCGCCTTCTTGAGCTGTTTCTCCTCTCTTCTTCCCTGTCTTTTCTGAATTATGGTGAGCCCACTCATTTGGACTCTCGGACTCGCACCCTTTCTTGTCTTGATCTTTCTCTCTGCTCTTCTTCTTCTTTACTTGGATTTCACGTGGCAGGTTCTTGATGACCTCCATAGAAGTGATCATTTCCCCATCCTTGTTTCCTTTTTCTCTTTTCGCCCTTCCCTCACTTTCCCTAGGTGGCAGTTTGCTAAGGCGGACTGGACCCTATTTTCCCTCAGTGCTACTCTCTCTGACCTCTCTCTTCTGCCTATCTCTCGCGCTCTCCTCCTTTTTCATGACACTGTCTTCAACGCTGCCCTCCACTCTATCCCTTGCTCTTCCTCCCGGGGTCCACGGAAGTGCGTTCCCTGGTGGAATGCGGACTGTGCTCGGGCTGTCCGCTGTAAGCGTGCAGCCTGGAAGAGGCACCGCCGTAGGCAGACGACCGATTCTTTTCTTTTCTTTCGGAAAGCGAGTGCAGTGGCCCGTAGGGCCATCCGTACAGCTAAACGTGAATGTTGGGCATCTTATGTCTCGACAATTACGTCCGAAACTCCTCTGGCCCAGATCTGGAAGCGTATCCGCAAGATAGCGGGTTAATTCGTTCCCGATGTTTCACCGGTCCTTCACCTCCATGATACTCTTGTGGCGGACCCGTTGCAGGTCGCTTCCGTACTGGGTTCCCACTTTTCTTCTGTTAGCTCTGGTCTTCATCTTCCCCAATCTTTTCTTCTTCGTAAACCTGTCCTCGAGTCTCGTCCTTTAGATTTCTGCACTCGTCTTCAATTTCCCTATAATGATCCCTTCTCTCTCTCTGAACTTCGTTCTGCCCTGGCCCTCTGCGGTTCTACGGCGGCGGGCTCCGATGGTATTCATTATAAGATGCTTCACCATCTCCCTCCGTGCACGTCTCAGTATTTACTGAGTCTGTATAATCGGATCTGGGAGTCGTCGTCAGTCCCTGAGGACTGGCTCGATACCGTTGTCCTCCCTGTTCGCAAACCGGGGTCTCTGGGTACTTCCCCTAAGGACTTTCGCCCTATTGCTCTCACAAATTGTCTGCAAACTCTTTGAACGTATGGTTAACGTTCGTCTGATGTGGTTCCTGGAACACCATCACCTCCTCTCCCCTTCTCAATTTGGTTTCCGCAAGTGCCGCAGCATGACAGATGTCCTGGTGAACTTGGAGGTCTATATTCGTACTGCTTTTGCTGCGAAGACCTCCGTTGTTGCCGTCCTTTTTGACTTGGAAAAGGCTTACGACACCACTTGGAGATATCATATTCTATCTCGACTTCATTCTTTTGGCCTTCGTGGTCGTCTCCCTCTCTTTCTCCGCAGCTTCCTCTCCCATCGTTCTTTTCGGGTACGCCTTGGTACCGCGCTCTCTGCCTCTTTTCGGCAATACGAAGGTGTGCCCCAGGGTAGTGTTCTGAGCACTCCTCTTTTTCTGGTTGCCCTCAATGGTCTTCTTTCTTCTCTTCCTTCTGGTGTCTTCTCCGCTCGCTATGTCGATGATCTTACCCTTTGCTGTCAGGGTGATGATTCGCCTCTCCTTCAGCGCCGGCTTCAACTTGCGATTGATGCCGTGTCGTCTTGGGCCACCGATCATGGCTTCAAGTTCTCTACTTCTAAGACTTGTGCCATGACTTTTACACGGAAACGGGTTGTTCTTCGTCCCTCTTTGTCACTTTATGGTCATCCCCTTGAATACAAAAATTCCGCAAAGCTTTTGGGGTTATTCCTTGACACTCGTTTGTCTTGGTCTCCCCATATCTCTTACCTTCGTGTTGAGTGCTCTAAGGCCCTTACCCTCCTTCGGGTCTTGTCACATACTTCTTGGGGAGCAGATAGGCGCACTCTCCTTGCTTTACATTCCTCTCTTGTCCTGTCTAAGCTCAATTATGGTTGCCCTGCTTACTCGTCTGCTTCTCCTTCTACTCTTTGCCGTCTTGATGCTTTGCACCATACTGGGTTGCGCCTCAGTTCTGGTGCCTTTCGTTCGACTCCCGTCCTTAGCTTGTATGTTGACACTGGCTTCCTGTCTCCAGGACCGCCGTGATCGCTACTGTCTTCGCTATCTTGCGCGGTCCTTACAACATCCTTCCTCTCGCCTCTATCGTGCTTTAACTTTTACCCCTCCTGCGGTTCCTGTTCCTCTTCACCAGCTCCCTCTTTCTGTTCGGTTATCTCGCCTCCAGGATTCTCTTTCCGTTCGTATTTCTAATGTTTCTCCTCGTGTTGTTCCTTCTTTGCCCCCGTGTAGAGTCCCTCTTCCGCGGTTTTGTACTTCCTTGACCCGCATCACTAAAGCTTTTACCCCTCCTACGGTTCTAAAACGCCTTTTCCTTGAGCACTTTTCTTCGCACTCCCACTCCGTTTCAGTCTTCACCGATGGGTCTAAGTCGGCGGACGGTGTTGGCTACTCTGTTGTTTTTCCTGATCGCACTTATGTGTCGCTTACCTCCGGAGACTAGCATGTTTACAGCAGAACTTTATGCTATTCTCTATGCTCTTCGTCTCCTGCTTTCTCGTTGTCAGTCCTCCTTTGTAGTCGTCGTTGACTCTCGTAGTGCCTTCAGGGCTCTCGGGTCCTTTAATCCGGTTCATCCAGTAGTTGTCGAGATCCAGCATTGGCTGTTCCTTGTTCACAGTAAATTTAAGTCGGTTGAGTTTTGTTGGGTTCCCAGCCATATTGGTGTCTTTAAATGAGCGTGCGGATGCTGCCGCCAAGGAAGCTGTCCGCTCTTGTCCCATCTCTCGTAAAGGCGTTCCATATTCCGACTTTTACCCGGTTATCCATTCCTCAGTCCTTACCCGTTGGCAGGCTTCTTGGTTGTCTGTTACTGGTAACAAACTATGTACTCTTGAATGTTGTGTTTCCTCGTGGCCGTCCTCCTTCCACCGTAACCGGCGGTGGGAAACAGCTCTGGCGAGGTTGCGTATTGGCCATACTTATTTAACCCATGGTCACTTGATGGAGCGCCGCCCTGCTCCTTATTGTCCTAGTTGCGTTGTCCCTTTTACGGTCGTGCATGTCCTTCTTGAATGTCAAGACTTCCAGGACGAGCGTGTGTCTTGCTTTCGGACCGCCCCTCGCGGTCACCTGTCCCTCAATAGAATTCTTGGTGACTCGGATACTTTTGATATCGTTCGCCTTACGCGTTTTTGTTCTCGTATTGGCATCCTTGGTGATATTTAGCACTCTGATTATTTTGCGCATTTGATAGTGCTACATAGCCTTCCCGGTTTGGTGCCTTCTTTTGATAATTACTTGCTTACTTACTAGTGGGATTGGGTGGTTATAGGTAGGAGCTACCTCGAATGGGCCAATAGACCTTGTGCAGTTACCTTTATTCTTATTACTAACGCTTCGATTAATAAATCCCAGTGTCCTTATTTGCCTTATTACGAACATTTATGCATTGATATTTTGGTTTTAAATTCTTACTAACATAACTCCCAGGATCCCTTTCACAATCCGACATCGCAATCTCAACACCATCTAGCTCGTATCTTGAAACTCGATCATCATTACCTAATCTCAAAAATCTGCCAGCATTAAACTGTATTTTCCAATATTTTGATAATTTCAAAACCCTATTTAGATCACCTTGAAGTGATAGTCTTTTTCAGTGTTTATTTCCCTTCCCATTTTTGTATTATCGGCAAATTTGCAAATGTTGCTGCTCAAACCTGAATCTAAACCATTTATATAAATTAAGAATAACAGAGGGCCCAGGACAGAGCCTAGAGGCACTCCACTTACAAGATTTTCCAATTCTGATTTAACCCCATGTATACTGTTTCCTTTGGTATAGCCATACCCTAATCCATCTTAGTATAGCACCCCACCCCCCGCCCCCCCCAATATTATGAGACTATCTTTTTATTCAGTTTTTCATGTAGCACTGTATCAAAAGCTTTTCTAAAGTCAAGGTACACATCAAAAACCTTAAAACTATCAACTGCCTCAACTATGCTGGAATAAAATGATAGCAAATTTGTTAAACATGAACTGCCATTTGTAAAACCATATTTGTATCGTTTATTAAATTGTTTTTAAAGATGAAGGCGAATGGTATTTGGCATTGTATCAAGTAACTTAACCATAATAGACGTTAGGCTAATTGGCCGATAGTTTGAAGCCTGTGATCTATCTCCTTTCTTAAAAATTGGTACCACATTAGCAACCTTTCACGACTTTGCCAATCTGCCTGACTCGAATGATTTATTAAATATGGTACACAATTGATAAGAACATAAGAACAAAGGCAACTGAAGAAGGCCTATTGGCCCATACGAGGCAGCTCCTATTTATAACCACCCAATCCCACTCATATACTTGTCCAACCCACGCTTGAAACAATCAAGGGACCCCACCTCCAGCACGTTACGCGGTAATTGGTTCCACAAATCAACAACCCTGTTACTGAACCAGTATATACCCAAGTCTTTCCTAAATCTAAACTTATCCAATTTATACCCATTGTTTCGTGTTCTGTCTTGTGTTGATACTTTTAATACCCTATTAATATCCCCTTTGTTATGTCCATTCACCCACTTGTAAACCTCTATCATGTCACCTCTAACTCTTCGCCTTTCCAGTGAATGCAACTTAAGCTTTGTTAATCTTTCTTCATATGAAATTTTCTAATTTGGGGAATTAACTTAGTCATCCTACGCTGGACACGTTCAAGTGAATTTATATCCATTCTATAATATGGCGACCAAAACTGAACTGCATAATCTAAATGGGGCCTAACTAGAGCAAGATATAGCTTGAGAACCACACCAGGTGTCTTCTTGTTACTAACGCTGCGATTAATAAATCCAAGTGTCCGATTTGCCTTATTACGAACATTTATGAATTGATCCTTTTGTTTTAAATTCTTACTAATCATAACTCCCAGATCCCTTTCGCAATCCGACTTAGCAATCTCAACACTATCTAGCTCGTATCTTGTAACTATCATCATTACCTAACCTCAGAACTTTACATTTATCAGCATTAAACTGCATCTGCCAATCCTTTGACCATTTCAAAACCCTATCTAGATCAACTTGAAGTGATAGCGAGTCCTCCTCCGAATTAATTTCCCTACCGATTTTCGTATCATCGGCAAATTTGCAAATGTTGCTACTCAAACCTGAATCTAAATCATTTATATATACTATAAACAACAGAGGTCCCAGGACAGAGCCTTGAGGCACTCCACTTACAACATTTTCCCACTCTGACTTGATTCCATTTATACTAACTCTGTTTCCTTTGGTATAGCCATGCCCTAATCCAGCTTAATATATCACCCCCAGTACCATGACTCTCTTTGTAATCAGTCTTTCATGTGGCACTGTATCAAACGCTTTGCTAAAGTCAAGGTACACATCATAATCCTTACCACTATCAACTGCCTCAACTATGCTAGAATAAAAAGATAACAAATTTGTTAAACAGGAACGGCCATTTATAAAACCATGTTGCGACTCAATTATTAACTTATGTTTTTCAAGATGAAGACGAATTTTATTTGCTATTATAGATTCGAGTAACTTTCCCACAATAGACGTTAGGCTAATTGGTCGATAGTTAGACGCAAGTGATCTATCTCTATTCTTAAAAACTGGTATCACATTAGCAACTTTCCAAAACTCTTGCACTCTGCCTGACTCTATTGATTTATTAAGTATGGTTGACAGTGGGTCACAAAGCTCCTCTTTGCATTCTTTAAGCACCCTGGCAAACACTTCATCCAGCCCTGGGGATTTGTTTGGTTTGAGTTTTACTATTTGTAAAACTTTAAAAAAAAACTATAAAAAAACTATAAAAAGTTGTAAAACTATAAAAATTTAAATTTTATCAGATCAATCTGGTAGTGGTTTTAAAATAAGCGCCTTTAGATTGCACACAATTTGATACCAAAATCAAAGATATAACATGAAACTTGATGTCCAAACACTTGAAATATTATAAATAGGCCTATAGTCCGAATATTAAAATAATTGTTAAAATTCTATTTATTGTCCTATTATCTTGGGACTAGTTTTAAAATGTGCGCCTTTTTATTGCGAACAATTTGATACCAAAATGAAAGATGTAACACAAATATTTGTCAGAACACTGGAAAGATATAAATAAATTTGTGATGATGAGCATCCAGAATTAAAATATTTGTTAAAAATCCAGTTATTGCTCTATTATTCTGGGACTGGTTTTAAAATAATCGCCTTTTTATTGCGAACAATTTGATACCAAAACGAGCGACGTAGCACGAAATTTGATGTTATCAAATTGAACGAGTTGAACATTAGGTTGCAATGTACAAAATGGTGCTCGTTCATGGGTAACTTTAGGCTTTTCTGCGGGGAGGCACTCCAGCCTTTTGTACATTTTATTCATACACATCTGTAGGGAATTTAATTGCGAACACAATGATACCAAAATGAGCGACGTAGCACGAGAATTATGGTAAAAAAATGGAACGAGAATGCACATGTTACTGATTTTGTGCGTTTTTGCCGACTTTACGCTTTGCTGTTGGGAGTCACGCTAGGCTTTTGGACATTATATTTATACACACCTGTAGAGAATTTAATTGCGAACACAATGATACCAGAACGAGCGACGTAGCGCGAGAATTAAGGTGAGAAAACTGGAACGAGTATACACATTTGAGTGTCACCGCGCGCTTACCCGCACGGAGGGGCCACGATCCCCCTGTCAACCGCGAGTTTCCATGGAGCGCGAAAGTGTTAAGAACATCCTCCCTGGTAACTGCTAAACTCGTCAACCTGTCCTCGTCCCCACCCACATAGACTTGTTCGGCTGAAGGCATACTAAGTTCCTCTTTAGTAAATACAGATGCAAAATATTTATTAAAAATACTACTCATCTCTTCATCACTATCTGTTATTTGACCTGTCTCAGTTTTTAATGGACCTATCCTTTCCCTAGTCTTAGTACGATATAACTGAAAAAACCCTTTAGGATTTGTCTTTGCTTGCCCTGCTATGCGAACTTCTTAGTTTCTTTTTGCTTTCCTTATCTCTTTTTTAGCATTTCTAACCAGTTGTACGAATTCCTGTTCTAAAGTGACCTCCCCATTCTTAATCCTTTTGTACCAAGCTCTCTTTTTACCTATAAGGTTCTTCAAATTCTTTGTTATCCACTTTGGGTCATTAGTATTCGATCTATTCAATTTGTATGGTATACAACGTTCCTGTGCTTTGTTTAGAATATTCTTAAATAAGTTATATATTGAAACCACATCGAAATCCCCATTTAAGTCGCCTATCGCTGGGTTCATGTCTCGCTCCAAGACCGGCCCCCACCCCATACCCAAGACTTTCCAATCAATTTGACTCAAAAAATTTTTTTCTTCTAAAATTTCTTGCTATTAAAATCAGCTTTTCGAAAATCTGGCACTTTAACAGAATTTTCTCCTACTGGTCTATTCCATTCTATGCTAAATCTGATTTCTTTGTGATCACTGTTCCCTAGCTCACTCCCTATTTCGATGTCATTAATTTGTGTTTCCCTGTTAGTTAACACTAAATCTAAAATATTATTTTCCCGTGATGGTTCCTTAATGTGTTGCGTAAGAAAGCAATCGTCAATTATTTCTAGAAAATCTTCTGCTTCACTATTCCCCTGTTTTGTTCAACCAGTTCATTCCGCTAAAATTAAAGTCACCCATGACATAAATACTGTTAGATCTAGATGCTCTAGATATTTCATCCCATAGGTGCTTTGCTTCCATTCTGTCTAAATTTGGTGGCCTATATATAACTTCCTATTATAATATTATTAGCTTTTTCGTTTAATTCTATCCAAATAGTTTGTGTGTGTGGCTCAGTTTTGATTCCCTCTTTGAGACTACATTTCAAATTGTCCCTAACATATATGGCTACTCCACCTCCTCGTCTAATATATCTGTGTGAAATAGTTTAAATCCATGTATTTGATATTCAGCTAATAGTTCTCTATTTTCTACATTCATCCACGTTTCGGTAAGTGCAATAATATCTATTTTTTCTGTGCAGACAAGAGCATTTAATTCGTTAATTTTATTTCCTAGACTTCTACTGTTAGTGTAATATACCCTAAGTGAATTGTTATTTTGAGGCCCTTCTCTTTCCCTGATCATTTTGCCAATTCCTTTCTCCCACAAACACATACTTTTATTACCTCCTTCCTCCAAATCAATTCCCATACCTCTATCTACTAACAGTTTAAACCCACACAAACACCTCTAACCACTTCTTCCAACGAGTTCGCAACAGCAACAACCCCAGCTCTCGATAGATGCACCCCATCACGAGCATACATTTCATTTCTTCCATAGAAGGTGTTCCCAGTTGTCTATGAAAGATATTGCATTTGATTTGCAATATCTTTCCAGCCGGCTATTGACACCAAGTGCCCTCGATATCCATTCATTTCCCACTCCCTTTCTTGGAAGAATGCCACATATGATCGGGATTCCTCCCTTGCTCCTAACTAATTCTATTGCTGTTTTATACCTCTGAATCAGTTCCTCACTCTTAACTCAACCAACATCATTTCCTCCCACGCTAATGCAAATAATGGGATTGTTCCCATTTCCAGCCATAATATCATTCATGTTGTTTATAATATCACCAATGCCAGCTCCGGGATAGCAAACCCTTAACCTGTTCCCCCTATCTCTAGCAAAAAACGTTCTATCCAAATACCTTATCTGGGAATCTACCACAACTAAGGTTTGGTTAGGTACTTCCTTTACTCTCTGAGGGGCCTGCGCTTCCTTGCTCTTCGTTGCTTTCCCTTTTGCGCGATCCGCAGTCTCACCACAGCACTCGTCCTCCAAAACGTCAAATGAATTAGAAGTTGCTATGGCGTTTGAAGGCGGCTTTATCAAAGTCTTCTTAAGGCCCCTGTCTTTCACAACTCTCCAAGACGAGGTCCCTTTACTACTGGTCTCCTCCTTCGTTACTTCTCGTTGTTCTTTCAGCTGACGCACCTCCTCCCGCAGAGAGTCCAACTCTGTCCTCAGGGCTCCCACTAGAGTCACCAGGTCCTTCACTACACTGGAGTCACCAGGTCCTTCACTACACTGGAGTCACCAGGTCCTTCACTACACTGGAGTCACCAGGTCCTTCACTACACTGGAGTCACCAGGTCCTTCACTACACTAAGGACCTGGTGAAGGATTGTGAAGCTCCTCTTTACATTCTTTAAACACCCAGGCAAACACTTTGTCCGGCCCTGGGGATTTGTTTGGATTGAGTTGCACAGATTGTTTAATAGCATCATTCCTGATAACTGTTAAGCTAGTCAACCTTTCCTCGTCCCCACCTACATGGGGAGGAGGAACTTGTTGGGCTGAAGGCATAGTTAAATTGTTTTTTCAATAAATAGATATAATATTTATTAAAAATACTACTCGTCTCCTCGTCATTATCCGTTATGACCTCTCACGGTTTTTAATTGACCAATCCTTCCCTAACCTTTGTTCTATATAACTGGAAAAAAAATTCAGGATTTTCCTTTGCTTGCCTTGCTATACGAACATCAGTTTCTTGTTGTGCCCTCCTTATATCTTTTTTTAACATTTCTAACCAGTTGTACGAATTCAGGCTCACCACAGCACTACATCACAGTGCTGTGGTGAGCCTGCAGTTCGTTCGAAAGGGACAGCAACGAAGAGCAGGTCCTACAAAGTGCTCAGAAAGTAAAGGAAGTGCCTTAGAGAATTTTGGTTGTGGGATGTTGTTGTTGTTAAAGATTTAGCTATTCAGAACAGTGTGTCCATGTAGCACGGGCTATGGTGAGCCCGTAATTGAGTTTGGTTATACATGATAACCTTTTTCCTGTGATATTTAGGTCTAAGTTTAAAATGGAGGAGAGGACTTCTCCTTTTTCCCTGCTTATTTGTCGCTTCTGTTTTTATTGCACTTGTTTAATCTTGTTTTATTAACATTATCTTGGTGGCGGATGTAGATGCAGAATGCTCACTAATGAGTCCCATTCCTCAACAGCTTTTCTAATCATTGTAGTCGTGGTGGAATGTGCATCTAATGCAGCTGCTGTCGTTGGATTAATGTTGAGTTTGATGCTCAGGGGTTCAGTAGCTTCACATTCCAGTAAGTAGTGCAATAGCGGCGCCTCTGCCTCAGTTTCACAGATGTGACACTCTTTAACTATTGGGTTCATTACCTCCCAGCAGCACTTGTACCAAAGTCCGAGTCTGTGTATGGCTACTGCAATGTCTCTGGATATCTTTTTGCCAGGCTTGAAAGAGGAGTAACCAGTGGCTTGTTCGTACCATATCGCAGTGGATCTTCCTTCCGCTACTTTGGCTCTGTGGCGACTTTTGATAGTTGAGAATATTTTCTTCTTGATTTGCTCCTTTATCTGTGAGAAACTTGGAGGTATTTGAACCTGTACAACAGGCAGAGCAGTGGCAGTTTTTGCTAGTGAGTCTGCCTTTTCATTCCCCTCTATGCCAATGTGACTTGGTATCCAATTTAGGGTGATTGACAGCCCTCGATTATGGGCATCTTTTCCTATATGTTGAATTTCTGTGAGGAGTTGTATATTATCTCTGTGCTGACTGGATAACAATGCCTGGAGCGAAGATTTAGTCTGTATGAATGATTACATCATGTAAATTATTCTCAATTGTATAGTTTATTGCCTCCTTCAGGGCATATAATTCTGTTTGCAATGTTGAGCACCCACTATTCATGCTCCAGTAAGCTTCATGGTTGGTAGTGTAAACTGCTGCCCCAGCGGAACCTTTTTCTTGATCAACTGATCCGTCTGTGAAGATGTGAGTCGTTGTGGGTCTAGAGATAGTTTCCATTTGTTGCTCTATTACTTCCTTGAGCCTCTGCGGGTCACATGCTGATTTTTTAACTGGTAATCTTTCAATGATTATCTTTGGAGTCGATTCTTCCCATGGAGGAAGGCTGTCGAAAGTGTTGATATGGTCTATCTTCCCCTTTGTTTTTAATGGTCAATTTCATGTCCATTTTCTCTAAAATCTTGACCACATTATCCATCCATGAGCGTGTTCTATACTGTAGGTTTTTCTGAAAGGATCTCTGTATGTTGTCTTTGATTGACAGCCTAGCGGTTGTTCCAGTAAGTTTTCCTATTATGGTGGCTATCCTTTGTTTCATCCTGTTTTCTAATGCTGGTAAATTTGTTTCCATTCTAAGGTTCTCTCTACGCGTCCATATAGGTGCTCCCAGCATTGTTCTCAGAGCATCATTTTGAGACACTTCCAGTTTCTCCCATTGGTTATCACTGAGGGATGTAGGAGCAGGAGCAGCGTAGTCGATGAGTGACCTAACTGCTTGAACGTAGTACATTTTGAGTACTGGTAGAGATGCACCCTCTCTAAGACTGGTCAGAGAGCTCAAAGCTGAGTTTCTGGCTTTACAGCGTTGCCGAAGATATTCAATTTTTTGAGTGAATTTCAACTGGTTGTCTATTATGACTCCTAGGTATTGAAAAGAGGTAACCCACTCAATTTCTTGTCCTTGTATTGCCAGTCTGATGTCTTGAGTTCTCATTTTAACGGTCATTGCTTTTGTTTTATTGCTGTTTATTTTCACTGCTATGCGTTCCGCTTCCTTGCTGATAATATCTAGGCATTTTTGTGCATGGTTCCTTGCACCTTTGCCATTGATGATGACCACAAAGTCGTCTGCATAGTTAAGAAGTTTGGCTTTTGGTAGCTCGAGCTTCATGAATTGTTCCATGAGACAGTTGAAGAGGAAGGGGCTTAGTATTCCTCCCTGCGGAGTTCCATTTTCCAGCCTCTTTGAGGTCGATGTTTTTCCTTGGAATTTGACTTTAGCTTCTCGGTTAAGCAGGCTTCCTTTGGCAAAAGCAAGAGCGTGTCCTTTGATTTCCTTATCCACAAGGCAGCACAGTGTAGCTGGAGCACTGGCTAACTCGAAGGCTTTTTCAAGGTCTAGAAAAATAAGGATTCCAGGTTTGTCATTGATTTGATCCAGGAGGGAGGTAAGGCATTCTGTGGTTCCAACACCTTTTCTATAAGCAAACATATTTTGGTGCAGTGGATTGGCTTTCCATTCAATTCGATTAAGGGCCATTCTTTCTGCAGTTTTGGCCAGACAGCTTGTTAATGAGATGGGTCTTGGATTTCCTGGGTCTTTAGGTTTTGGAATGGGAATTATAATTGCACTGTTCCAAGAGTGGTCGGGTTCTTGTCACCCATACTCTGTTAAGGAAATCAAGAAGGCTTCTTCACCCTTTTCTCCTAGCTTGGCTAGCATGTTAGTGATTTTGTCCTCTCCTGGAGCTGTATTTTTAGTTTTCTTTGTAGCACTTCTGAGTTCTTTTAGATTGAAAGATTGGTCTAGTTCGTCAGGTAAGGCTAAAGCATCATCTATTTTTTCCATCTTGCTGCTTGAAGTCTTTGTTGGTGAGTCAGAGTTGCTTGAGGAAGTTGAGTGGAACTGGCTCTTGAAGCAAATAGATTTGCTAGCCTTTCTGCTTCTTGCTCTGGATGAACATGGTGCGGCGGAGCAGGAGGCGATTTTCCTTTGGCCTTGTTGATCTGCCTCCAGATGTCGCCCAAGGACGTATGCTGATTTAAATTGGCACACCACTCGAGCCATTTTTCTGATTTTTGCTGTTTCTTCGTGCACATGATCTCGGACAGCTCTAAGAAGTCCTAGATTAGCTTCGGTTCTATCTCTTCTGAAATTCTTTCGTGCACGATTTAGTCTGTTATGTAGCTCTTTGATCCTATCACAGTAATACCAAGTGGTCCTTGTGTTGTTGGGTAATTGTTTTCCTCTTGGGGATGGCGTGATTTGCTGCTCTATGTATTGCATTTACTAAATCTTTTTCCATTTCTTCGGTGTTGTCAGGAGGAGTGTAGTTTTGGTGCCAAGTTTCGAGAGCTTCCTGAAACTTCGTCCAATCTGCTTTGATAAAGTCCCATCCGGGCTCGGGAGCTGGAGGTCTAGGAGGTAGTGCTATATTAATAACTGTTTTTGTAGCAAAGTGGTCACTGGTCAGAACATGATCCACTGACCAATGACACAACTCATAAATACTGGTGGAAACAAACGTGAGATCCAACTTTCCCCCACCAGTGTGGGTTGGTTCCGTCGAATTAAGCAGACTGACTTCAGGCACTTCATCCAAAAGGTGTTCAATATGTCTTCCGTTGGCGTCGGTTCTTGGTGAATCAAGAAGTAATTCACTATGAGCGTTGAAGTCACCAGAGATGATAGGTGGTGTTGTGACCTGCTATTTCAAAGATTGTTGAGAGAGCCATGTCATGTTCTCTCTGGCTCTTGTATACATTGAAAATGGACAGCGTTGAGTTCCTCATAGTGAGCTTAATTCCCATAATTTCGACGTTCTCGCCACAGTTGGGCAGGTCTGTGATTGCCGTGGCATTGATATTTCTTACTAGAATTGAAATGCCTCTGGTGCCACCTTGTGCCATAGGGCAGTGGAATCCTTGATATCCTGGGATATTGATAAATCTGCCAGTCCTGGTGAGCGTTTCTTGGAGTAGAACAATATCAATGCTATCCTTGAGAAGCACTGCTCTGTGTGTTTGTGCTTTGCTTTTGAGTCCTTGAATATTCCACTGTATAATTTTGAGATTGTCCATTTTTCCGTTTATAGTGGAATCATTGAGTCCATGGTTTTTATAGTACTGGTTTTCCCGACCGTTTGTCTTCTTGGCTGGAGTGGTGACTTTCTTCTTGGCGGGTGAGGAGACTCCTGGTTGGGCCGAAGCGCCCTTGCTACATCCAGCCACTGGGGCACCCGATGATGCTGGGATCATCATTCCTGCCTGGGAGGTCCCGGAGGCAACGGCAGGCATGTTCTCTCTGCCGCCCCGATCCATTCTGTTGCTGTCTCCCAGTGGAGCAGCGCCCCCTTGCCCCCTCCAGTTGTTGGAGGCCCCGTCCTTGCCCAGACCAGGAGGACTCGGCGCGCCAGACTGTTGCTGATCTTCATTTATTCGGACTTGCCGAGGGGTGTACCACTGGCTTTTTACCGAGGGTCTGGTCGATTGGGGTCTCGAAGTTGTTACTTTGGGTTGCTGGGTTGATCCGAAAGCTAGTATTCTTTTTACCCTTTCTGGGCATCGTTTGTTCCAGGCGTGATGTGTATCCCCGCAGTTCGGGCATTTTGCTTTCGTTTGTCTGCCTGCTTTGTGCAGATTCTTGCATATGTCGGTATTGTGGAGCTCGCTACATACACCACATCGTTCCGGGCCTCTGCAGCCATCTTTGTGGTGGCCGAAGCGCTGACATCTGTAACAGCGCATGGGTTCTGGGTTGTACAGTCTCAGCCTGAATTGACCATAGATGCCAACACTCAGTGTTGATGCGAGGTCCTTTTATTGTTACAAGAACCTGTCTTGTTTCGATATTGTTGTGCTTGCATCTTTCCGCCGTTGTGACATTTGGGCATTCTAGGAGTCTGTTTGCATGAACTTCGACCGGGAAATTTTGAACTATCATTTTGGTGATTTCTTCTGGTTTCAGTTCCACTAGGTGTTCTGTATTCCTGAGGTTTGTGATTATATCCCGATTAGGTGTGGATATATTATATCTACCTCTAATGTCGGGCTTGGCTCCAAGATCTGATCCTGGATTATTCTTTTCCAGTGCGGCAATGAAAGCATAAGTGGGACCATCCACTGGTTTTTTGGTCTTGAATATGGTCCTTGGCATTGGTTTGGGTGCTCCTCTTGAGTTTTGATTTGCTTCTAGTTTGGTTTCTTTGGACGTTTCTTCGGTTCTTCTTCGTTTGTTAGCCTTTCCGTTGCCTACAAGTTGCCACGGTGCTTCGTTTAGGGTTGGGTCGTCTTCAGCAATTTTCCTTGCTCTTGCTACTATATCGCTGTGTCCTTCTGACGTTAATAATTCAAGAAGGATGGTTAGGAAAGTCATATCCTGGGGCGACATGGTTACACTGTACTAAAAGAGTAACTGAGGGAGTGACTGTAACTGTGTACTGCTACACTCAGCGACTGATGTGTGGTTGTGGGAGATTCCCAGGTGTGGTATTTGGATAGAAATTTTTGTGCCAGAGATAGGGGAACCACGTTATAAGTCTGCAATCTGGGAGCTGGAGTTGGTGATATTGTCGGCAACATGAATGATATTATGGCTGGAAATGGGAACAAACCCATTATTTGTATTAGTGCAGGTGGAAATGATGTTGGACGAGTTAGGAGTGAGGAAATGATAGTGGTTTAAGACAGCCATACGAGCAACGGAGGAATCCCGATCATGTCATTCCTCCAAATAAGGGAGTTGGAAATGAATGGTTGTCGAGGGCACTTGGTGTCAGTTACCGACTAGAAAAATATTGCAAATCAAATGCAATATCTTTCATAGATAACTAGGAACACTTCTATGAAAGAAAGGAAATGTATGCTCGGGATGGGGTGCATCTATTGAGGGCTGGGGTTGTTGTTGGGAACTCGTTGGAGGCTTTTGTTTAGGATTGGGTTTAAACTGTAAGTAGATAGTGGTATGGGATATGATATGGATAAAGGGGGTAATAAAAGTACGTGTTTGTGGGGAAAACAAATTGGTAAAAATGATCAGGAAAAGAGAATTCTTTTTTTTATTATTTTGAATATTTTGGTTATTATGATGCCCTTAAGGGCCTCATAATAACCAAATGCACTTATCGTATATTACACTAACAGTAGAAGTCTAAGAAACAAAATAATCGATTTAAATGCTCTTGTCCGCACAAAAAATAGATATTGTGAGTTTACAATATATACAAGTCAAGTTTTACCGACTTGTGAGTTTAAGCAGGTTTACCGTGCATATATATACGAGGCTCGTGTTCTCTGGTAATGTGAAGGGTCAATGAAATTTAATTCAGATCTCTTAGCCATGACTAGTGTCGTTGGGAGGTTGAATTCCGTCGCAGATATAGTCCCGACACTGTGTGTGTGTGTGTGTGTGTGTGTGTGTGTGTGTGTGTGTGTGTGTGTGTGTGTGTGTGTCTAAAGCTATGATGAGCATAAAAAGTTGAGAGGGTAGTGTTTAAGTATAAATATATGTTTTTGAGAAAGAGGACTTATGATACGCACAACCGTGGTAATCAATAAGCAGTACGTTTGAATTGTGCACAAAATAATTTGAACAAACTAAAAAAATAATTTGTTGGCAATCAGTAATAACATTGATACGAGGTCTTGAACTAGATACTGAAAGGGGAAACAACAAAAGGAATGATATTGAAAAGAAACTGAACTGCAGTTGTAAAGAATTTGAAAGCTGATTAATATATATGTTTTGTGAAGCGATACTGATGGAAACAATAAGTAAACTTTATATGAAAAAGAACACAAGACTGATAAGCATGAGACAGTGAAATCGGTAAAAAGAAGCAGCAATGATCTTCATAAAACATAACCACGACCGTAATAATTCACTGTGAACTCTCTTAAAACTGTACACACTGAGAAATCTTGTCACCACTAGTCCAGTAGTTCGTGAACTAGTGGTACACCTTTGTTTAAGAACATAAGAACAAAGGTAACTGCAGAAGGCCTATTGGCCCATACGAGGCAGCTCCTATCTATAACCACCCAATCCCACTCATATACTTGTCCAACCTGCGCTTGAAACAATCGAGGGACCCCACCTCCACAATGTTACGCGGCAATTGGTTCCACAAATCAACAACCCTGTTACTGAACCAGTATTTACCCAAGTCTTTCCTAAATCTAAACTTATCCAATTTATACCCATTGTTTCGTGTTCTGTCTTGTGTTGATACTTTTAATACCCTATTAATATCTCCTTATGTCCATTCATCCACTTGTAAACCTCTATCATGTCACCCCTAACTCTTCGCCTTTCCAGTGAATGCAATTTAAGCTTTGTTAATCTTTCTTCATATGAAAGTTTGAGTTCTTATGACCAACCCTGCAGCTGCCTGCATACCCGAGGCGGCATCCTGAAGGTACGTCTCTGGCCACATCCCGATCAAATGCAGCAGTTCCAGCCGCAGGTGCGGGTTGGGGCAGGCTTCATGGTCGCAGAACATGGCGAGTACCCAGGATTTCAAGGCAGTAGACTCGAGTTGTAACACGGGTTTGGGTTCCTCTCTCTACTTATCTTCCTTCTTTGCCCTCTACCCGTATTCTTACTTTTTATTCTCTACCAAGGGACTCCAAAACTTTTACCAAAGCCAACTCCACGCCACGTGGTCCTAAGACGATTGACCGACTTTAGGATTCTACAACCAGTATGGCGTGACCTAGGCTCTGAGCAAAACCCTAGAGTCGCCTCTACGCTGCCACCACCAGACCAGCAACACCGAGCAATGATCGAGGTCTGGATCGATCACGCTAATTAATCAACCTTGGGGCTTGATCCCCACTCGATGACCGTGGAAACTTAAGAGTGTGAAATTAATTACACGGTGATGATTCGATGTTAGAATCGATGTTAGAATCGGCGCCCAATCCAACTCTGCCTCGTGTGGACCACGTGACCAGGACAAGTATACACATAAAATACATGGAAATAATAAAATGCAAGATATTAACAAATTTAATTTATTAAAAGAAAAACTAAAACAAAAATCTAAATATGTTCACTCCCTGTCACTTTAACACTCCCTACTTGACCTGAATGGCAATGAAGACTATTCTATAAATAACCATAGCAACTATACCTCTATGTTTTACCAGCTAAAGATGTTGGGCTGGTCTCGGGGAGAGGTAAGATGTTTGACCTCTCCCAGCTGCTCCCGTGTTCACACTGATCTGTCCTCGTCTGATCTAGCCCAGACTAGAACATTGTATCCTTCCGCCTAGTCAAAGTTTCACCAAGTTACTAGCAAGATTTAAGTTATAACAATTAACCTCTGTTGTACTTAATTGATCCAGACTGGTTGAATTATTTTACTGAAATTAAATTACAAACATCTAACGGCAGAGCTGTTCCCGATCCCAAAAATGGATAACTGAATTTTGAGAAATAGTAGACCTGTCAACCCTGCTGACCTATGACCGCCGGTCACTCCGCCTTACAAGTTAGATCTGATTCGTGACGTCACTGATGGTGACTTAAACTCAATAATTAGAATACTCTTGATATTGTATCCAGTACTATTATACAATACAATTTTAATGCAAAATGAATAAAGGCTAATTTCTCTAAATTACTGAATACTATAGGATGATTCCTTATACGCAGCTATGAACAAGGCGTCGGTTATTTCCACCGCGAATTCCCCTGGGGGTCAGGTTCCCAGGTCACCATGCGGGCTCAGCTTCCCATTCTCTTTTGTCGATAAACCACTCTGGATAATTCTTACAACCAGCCTAGTTTGTTAGAGTGAGGCAAAATTTAAGTTGTTGTTTGTCGCCCAGGTATTTGCTAGATCAATAATTTCCCAGATAACGTCCTCCCATTGCCCTGTTATCCTAACCAACATCGTCATATGCGTGGAGAGAGTTAAGATCCATAAAACTCCAAGCTGGATTTTACTGTCAAATAAACTCACTCAAATAAACTCTCATTCGTAATAAAATAGTGAAGATTTTCCTCTGACAATTTTACTGCTCTTAGAGTTTCGTATGGATCATTTAATGAAGGGAAGTTCCAAACAATAGATATGAGAAATTGTGGGAGTTTTGGAAAAGAAATATCGCGATCCATGGGAGAATATTTGAAAACTGCTGTGGGGTTTGGGGAAAATGTGACCCACCGCCGCTTTCAGTAATTGGCAGATTTTTCGTATAAAAAGTCGGAATTTCAAACTGCGAATAGGTGCAGAGAGCCAGAATTTGGTTCCAAAATATGACTCGGGTATCAAATTTGGGATGTTTGGGATATTTTGAAAACTGCAGGGGGGGGGGGGCTTGGGCAAAATGTGACTCACCGCCGCTTTCAGTAATTGGCATATTTTTGGTATAAAAAGTCGGAATTTCAAACTGCGAATAGGTGCAGAGAGCCAGAATTTGGGTCCAAAATATATCTCGGGTATCGAATTTGGGATGTTTGGGATATTTTGAAAACTGCAGGGGGGATTGGGTAAAATGTGACCCACCGCCGCTTTCAGTAATTGGCATATTTTTGGTATAAAAAGTCGGAATTTCAAACTGCGAATAGGTGCAGAGAGCCAGAATTTGGGTCCAAAATATATCTCGGGTATCGAATTTGGGATGTTTGGGATATTTTGAAAACTGCAGAGGGGATTGGGTAAAATGTGACCCACCGCCGCTTTCAGTAATTGGCATATTTTTTGTATAAAAAGTCGGAATTTCAAACTGCGAATAGGTGCAGAGAGCCAGAATTTGGGTCCAAAATATGGTTCATGTATCGAATACAACAATAAAAAATAAAAGATGACTAAGTTAATTCCCCAAATTAGAAATCTTTCATATGAAGAAAGATTAACAAAGCTTAAATTGCATTCACTGGAAAGGCGAGGAGTTAGGGGTGACATGATAGAGGTTTACAAGTGGATGAATGGACATAACAGGGGGGATATTAATAGGGTATTAAAAATATCAACACAAGACAGAACACGAAACAATGGGTATAAATTGGAAAAGTTTAGATTTAGGAAAGACTTGGGTAAATACTGGTTCAGTAACAGGGTTGTTGATTTGTGGAACCAATTGTTTCCTTTGGAATAACCATGTACTAATCCAACTTAATATAGCACCTCCAATACCATGAGCCTCTATTTTTTTTTAATCGGTCTTTCATGTGGCACTGTATCAAAAGCTTTGCTAAAGTCAAGGTACACGACATCACAATCCTTACCACTATCAACTGCCTCAACTATGCTAGAATAAAAAGATAACAAATTTGTTAAACAGGAACGGCCATTTATAAAACTATGTTGCGACTCTATTATTAATTTATGTTTTTCAAGATGAAGACGAATTTTATTTGCTATTAAAGATTAGAGTAACTTCCCCACAATAGACGTTAGGCTAATTGGTCGATAGTTAGACGCAAGTGATCTATCTCCTTTCTTAAAAGCTGGTATCACATTAGCAACTTTCCAAAACTCTGGCACTCTGCCTGACTCTATTGATTTATTAAATATGGTTGACAGTGGGTCACAAAGCTCATCTTTGCATTCTTTAAGCACCCTGGCAAACACTTCATCCGGCCCAGGGGATTTGTTTGGTTTGAGTTTTACTATTTGTTTAAGAACATCCTCCCTGGTAACTGCTAAACTAGTCAACCTGTCCTCGTCCCCACCCCACAGACTTGTTCGGCTGAAGGCATATTAAGTTCCTCTTTAGTAAATACAGATACAAAATATTTATTAAAAATACTACTCATCTCTTCATCACTATCTGTCTCAGTTTTTAATGGACCTATCCTTTCCCTAGTCTTAGTACGATATAACTGAAAAAAACCATTAGGATTTCTTTGCTTGCCCTGCTATGCGAACTTCATAGTTTATTTTTGCTTTCCTTATCACTTTTTTAACATTTCTAACCAGTTGTACGAATTCCTGTTCTAAAGTGACCTCCCCATTTTTAATCCTTTTGTACCAAGCTCTCTCTTTTACCTATAAGGTTCTTCAAATTCTTTATCCACTTTGGGTCATTAGTATTCGATTTATTCAATTTGTATGGTATACTACGTTCCTGTGCTTTGTTTAGAATATTCGTAAATAAGTTATATATTGAATCTACATCGAAATCCCCCTTTACTTCACCTATCGCTGGGTTCATGTCTCGCTCCAAGACCGGCCCACACCCCATACCCAAGACTTTCCAATCAATTTGACCCAAAAAATTTCTTAGGCTATTAAAATCAGCTTTTCGAAAATCTGGCACTTTAACAGAATTTTCTCCTACAGGTCTATTCCATTCTATGCTAAATCTGATTTCTTTGTGATCACTGTTCCCTAGCTCACTCCCTATTTCGATGTCATTAATTTGTTTCCCTGTTAGTTAACACTAAATCTAAACTATTATTTTCCCGTGTTGGTTCCTTAATGTGTTGCGTAAGAAAGCAATTGTCAATTAATTCTAGAAAATCTTCTGCTTCACTATTCCCTGTTTTGTTCAACCAGTTTATTCCACTAAAATTAAAAGTCACCCATGACATAAATACTGTTAGATCTAGATGCCCTAGATATTTCATCCCATAGATGCTTTGCTTCCATTCTGTCAAAATTTGGTGGCCTATATATAACTCCTATTATAATATTATTAGCTTTTTCGTTTAATTCTATCCAAATAGTTTGTGTGGGGCTCAGTTTTGATTCCCTCTTTGAGACTACATTTCAAATTGTCCCTAACATATATGGCTAGTCCACCACCTCGTCTAATATATGTGTGAAATAGTTTAAATCCATTTATTTGATATTCTGCTAATAGTTCTCTATTTTCTACATTCATCCACGTTTCGGTAAGTGCAATAATATCTATTTTTTCTGTGCAGACAAGAGCATTTAATTCGTTAGTTTTATTTCTTAGGGTATATTACACTAACAGTAGAAGTCTAAGTGAATTGTTTTTTTGAGGCCCTTCTCTTTCCCTGATCATTTTGCCAATTCCTTTCTCCCACAAACACATACTTTTATTACCTCCTTTCACCAAATCAATTCCCTTACCTCTATCTACTAACAGTTTAAACCCCAACAAACACCTCTAACCACTTCTTCCAACGAGTTCGCAACAGCAACAACCCCAGCTTTCGATAGATGCACCCCATCACGAGCATACATTTCATTTCTTCCATAAAAGTGTTCCCAGATGTCTATGAAAGATATTGCAATTGATTTGCAATATCTTTCCAGCCGGCAATTGACACCAATTGCCCTCGATATCCATTCATTTCCCACTCCCTTTCTTGGAAGAATGCCACATATGATCGGGATTCCTCCCTTGCTCCTAACTAATTCAATGGCTGTCCTGAATCTCTGTATTAGTTCCTCACTCCTAACTCGTCCAACATCATTACCCCCTGCACTAATACAAATAATGGGTTTGTTCCCATTTCCCGTCATAATATCATTCATGTTTCCATCAATATCACCAATTCCAGCTCCCGGATAGCAAACCCTTAATCTGTTCCCCCTATCTCTGGCACAAAACGTTCTGTCTAAATACCTCACCTGGGAATCTCCCACAACCAAAATTCGCTTCGATTCTCCCTTTTCCTTTCGAGCAGTTTGGGGACCTGCGTTTCAATGCTACTCATTGCTTTGTCTTTGCCTCCTTGTTGAACAACAGGTTCACCACAGCACTTGTCCTCTAATACGTCAAATGCATTAAAAGTCCTTAGGTGTAGGCTACTAGTTTTGGGTTTTGCCAAGGTCTTCTTAAGACCCCTGTCTTTCACAACTTGCCAAGACGAGGTCTTAATACCGGTCTCCTCCTTTGTTTCGTCCTGCTGTTGTATCAGCTGTCGTACCTCCTCCCGTAGCGAATCCAACTGTCCTCAGAGCTCCAACCAGACTCGCCAGCTCCTTCACTAATCCTTCCATTATTGCTATAACAATATTAGTACAATCGGATAATATTAGTACATTGTTATTAGAAACAATGGGTATAAATTGGATAAGTTTAGAGTTAGGAAAGACTTGGGTAAATACTGGTTCGGTAACAGGGTTGTTGATTTGTGGAACCAATTACCGCGTAACGTGGTGGTGGGGTCCCTCGATTGTTTCAAGCGTGGGTTGGACAAGTATATGAGTGGGATTGGGTGGTTATAGATAGGAGCTGCCTCGTATTGGCCAGTAGGTCTTCTGCAGATACCTTGTTCTTATGTTCTTATATGTAATATTCTTGGTATTATTCTCATGGCTTCATTTTGCACCTTCTCCAACTTGTTTAGTCTGCCTCCACCAACACAAGACATGACAGGGGCAGCATAACCAATGAGATCTCACAGTATGCCATGTGATTACCATTGGAATGTGACATATAGAATATGAGTAATAATTATGTACTGTATGGGTTTGTGAGCCCATTGGACCATATATATAGACGAGGGTAGAAATAGTCTAAGCTACTGTCCTTTTGAGATGTGCTTCCTTTTCTCAATAAACTTATTTGAACTAGGAGGGGGGTGGTTGAAGGCACCAGGTACTCGTCTAGAGCACATGGCGCGTGTGGAGCTGAAGCTCGACCTCCATTACCACACCTGGATGAACACACGCACAGCACTCGCGTGCGCGCGCACATGGTCATAAATATTGAGCCTCTTGAGGTAACCTTCAAACAGCGGGTTTTTACACAGAAGTTACTCCCTGTAATCGATAATATAATTAATGTAGAAGGTATTGATGAATAATTGGGTGTCCTCAGGATGTATGCAGAGCAGCTGGAGAAGGCGGCTGCTGCTGCTCTTCCTCCTCATGTTTCCCACTTGTGCCCTTCATAGTTTTTGTTTGACTTTGTTCATTTGATCAATGACTATAATACCTTTACATTTATTTAGTTTGATCAGTCAGGGGCATAACTGGCCGACCCCTCACAGTGTTCAAGAGAGAACTGGATAAGCACCTCCAAAGGATACCTGATCAACCAGGCTGTGACTCGTACGTCAGGCTGCGAGCAGCCGCGTCCAACAGCCTGGTTGATCAGTCCGGCAACCAGGAGGCCTGGTCGACGACCGGGCCGCGGGGACGCTAAGCCCCGGAAGCACCTCAAGGTAACCTCAAGGTAGGGTATCATTTTGTCTGGTTTTGTTTAAGTTTAGTAACAATGTGAAGTGTGGTCTGGCAAACGATGCCAGGGTCTCGTGAGAGAGGTTAAAGAGTGCGAGTGCCAACTTTCACCCACAATTTAGAAGCCAAGTGTCCTGGGGGACACCAGGCGCCCCTAATTGATGATGACTCGGTGAACAAAAAGATTAAACTGCCGGTGTGGAGATCTCTGGAGAGCGTTTGACCACCTCAACGTGTAGATGAAAGGCCTTAATCATTACATGGCTCTAGTCACTATCTACGACTACCTACTGTGATCCAGTTCCCAGATGTCCAACCACTTGCGGTGGACGGTAGAGTGACGGTCTCGCTGCATGCAGGTAGGCGTTCAATATCCGACAGTCCTCAAGTAGTTGGGCATCATTCGTCTCCCCCATCCCATCCTTAATCCTTATGACACTCGCTTCCCAGTGCCATATAGTTGTAATGGTTTCGCGCTTTCTCCTGATAGTTCCCTTCTCTGCATCTGTGTGCTAGCTACTACTAACCAACCTCTCCTCCAATCTAATCAACCTCTCCTCCATCAAAGAACGTCGCTTTTCCCTTGTATGCAAAGGGCTAAGGCCAAAAATGGTCGTACTAAAAAATTGGAAGCGGTTCGCCAAAGTGACGTAGTGTCCCGTTTTCTGTTCTGGGTCCTCTGGTAGGTTAAGAGAGGACACTTCCCTGGAAACACAAACCGAAACTGTCTATTTTCCGCTTGTTACAACTTTATTACAAGTTGTTACATCTTGGCTTAACGTTTATGACGTATTAGAATGTTGTTACAACTTGCTATATTGCTTGTTATAACTGGTTAAGAGGTATTAAAACTTGTTAGAACGTTGTACCAACGTCGTAGTTTCGGTGTGTGTGTGGCGGGTTTAAATTGATCATTTTCTTGACATTGGGAAACCTTAGGAGGACGGGCTGCTGCTCTTTGGTATCTTAGACCTCAATATTGTTGGTCCATATAGCTGAAAGGTCAACAAACCGATACCTCAGCTTGCAAGAACAGGCTACCGCAGCTGTCTTCATGAGCCTCCACAGGTTGTCCACAAGTGTCAACCATTATTATTATATAGTACAACCGCCAGAAGTGGCGGATGTACTGAATTGTCTATAACCCAGAAAATTGTTCGAGCTTAAGGGTTTCTTAATACATGGGCAAGTTTCTTCCACATCTCGTCTGACGGCCATGTGGGAGATGGGACAGTTGAAGTGTGCGGACCGCCGTGGGTGCCACTGTCTACTCCTTGGACGACAGTGTGTAGAGTGGTGTACTGAAGGTTCTCTGCCACTGTTATTCTTGACTTTACGATGGTTATCGAACTCGAACTCCTGGACTTTTCTTCCCAGGTGCTATTAAATCTCTCGTCACCCGCTGCTTCCTGGTACATGGTAGTCGCGCGCACATGCTTAAGACTTCCTCTCCGGGGGATCTCTCATAACTTATTTGACAAATCAAATTAGTGAGTCTCGGCTGATTTGTTTGTAAACAATACTGCTAGAGTTAAAGCTCCACTATACACTTTTGATGTGAATTCAGTAATGTACTGCACTTAAGAGGCAGAGTGGAGCATAGACCTGCCTGACATGGGGGAGGGGGGGCATGACGGCTGAGTGGACAGCGCTTGGGATTCGTAGTCCTAAGGTTCAGGTTTTGATCCCCGCCGAAGGCGGAAACAAATAGGCAAAATTTCTTACACCCCGATGCACCTGTTCACCTAGCAGTAAATAGGTTCCTGGGAGTTACAGCTGCTATGGACTGCTTCCTGGAGATGTGCAACAAAAAGGAGGCCTGGTCGAGTACCGGGCCGCGGGGACACTAATCCCTTAAATCACCTCAAGATAACCTTGAGATAGACGCGCTGTGCTCTCTGACGACACAGTTGGGTCAGGAGGTTGCTTCTAATATGAGATTACAGTTTCCTCCACCTGACGATGACTGTAGCTTATTTACTGTTACAATCCCAGGTAGCCGAAAAACGAGTCTCTGAGAATTGTCGTCAGGACTGACCTGACTAGAAGGTCGGAGATATACAGACATGAATATCCATATGTAAAAAATAATTGGGTAAATTTTACAGAGTTTAGGAATGTGGGCAGTAAATAAGAAAATAGATAAATGACTGGTTATGAGATGTGGACAATTTGCTGGAGGTCAGAGGCTCGCTTCGGGAGGGCTCTGACCCCACTTGAGTACCAGACATCGTGAGGGGAAGCTGCGCTCCATTTGAGCTCCCGTTGGAGAGGATCCCCTGTTGGATATACCTTCAAGAGAAAGGAAGTGTGCAGACGTTCCAGCTGTGGAATCGAGGTGGGAACGTTGTGGTCTCGAGTCCTGGTCGGCAAGGAGAGTTTAAGCCACCCAGAGACATTATCGTGGGCTATGGGAGCGCCCTGATCAGACTCAGGTCAGTCTGATCAGGTCAGAGGGAGAGCGCCCTAGACTAGACAATCTGTGGTAAGCACGATTTTAAGCCAGTTTATAGTGATTACTTGTAGTTGGTCGTATGCCCAGCGACAGTAGCGAATGTTTATTGATAAGTTAGACATGTTTTGGCAAGACCGAAGGCCTAAAATAAGAGTGGAGATGGAGGAACGTCCTGGAAGACGGAGCGACGTCTGTCTCCTCTGAGCGCTGGCAGATGACTGAGGGAGCCCAGCTCCTGGCGGGGTAGCTGCCTTGAGGACCGCCTGGCCGGGCGGAGCATGGACCAGCCCAAACGGGCGAGTCCGCTCTCTCAGTATGTAGAGAGCAGATAGATGTTGGATGAAAACAGTGTGGATTATTTCGTCTGTGTTTATAAGGAATCATTTTTATTGGCGTGTCAATGGGTTGCAGGTTTGTCTTTGGAAGAAGTTGCCGAGTGGACTTCGAGCCCGTAGAGTGAGTTAGTGGAAGAGACTCAAAGACTGTTGAAGGAGTAGTATACTCTGAGGAAGAGTAGCCCCACAGTGAAGAGTAGAACCTTGAGCTGTGAGGAGAATGCAGTGAAGAGTGTCACGTGCTTCTGTAAAGTCAGTGGTGAAGCACCATTGTTGCTCAAGGAAAACTTCATGGTGTAGCAGCCTGGAAGAGCTGCGGAGGATCCTGGTAGATAAATCCAGAAGAACCTGAAGATGTCAGGGTAGTGAACTTCCAGATGTGGACGGGAAGTTCTGGTTGATTACTTGTAGGGAGTTGGTATTGTTTGGTTGTCATTAGCGTGCATGACGCAGTGAAAGGTGAGTGAGTGTTTGCCATTTTTGTGCCAAGGAGTACTTATACTGAAGTAGTTACAGTCGTAGGCTGGATTACCTGCAGAGACATACATGTGTGTTCTAGGATTGATAGGGTGATCGATTGATCATTGTTGTATATCAAGGAACATTTATACTAATATTTGTTATTGAATTCATAAGCTGGTTTTCCTTGTACATGTTAATAGACATGTATATTCTCTTGCTGATAGTGCAACATTGTGTTATAAGACTTGACCTACTTGAGGTTGGTAGTATTAGGTGGTGAATCAGAAGATAGGATGCCACTTGATAAGTAGATGATAGAGTTCTGATGGTGTTGGAGTGCAACCTGACTGAAATAGTATAGTGTAGGATTTATTATTACTATTATTTTATGTGTATGTATTGTGTATGTGCTTTGTCCAGTAAATGCATTCAAATTTGCTGGTGTTTGCCCTTGTCCTAGTGAGGCTTCCCAAGAAGTAGGAAAAAAGGTGAGAGAGAGAACCAAGAACCACAGCTGTGGACAGGGTAGAACAGAAAACTAATAAGTCAAAGGGGATTGAGATCAAATCACATAAGGAGAGAGTGGGGAGTCACAGTGGCTCGAGTGGGTGTGTGCACGTGACAACGAGGCTAAGTATTGGAGCCACATGCCCTAAAAGTGTGACTGTTACGGCTCTCTCGGGTCGCAACCGGGTTCTTTCTCTGATGATGTTAGAGGTAGGGTATCCGGCCCCAAGCTAGTAGTGGCTTTCAAGGGATGTGATCCGTAACGCAAATAAATTAAAGGGAAAGGGAGACAAAGGCAAAAACTTAATAATATAATTGTCACCATCACCATAAATACTATATATCTTATCACACGGGGGAGGTATAAACACTATTATATACAATGTAGTCTTCTTCTGAAGACGCGGAGTGTTCCACGGTGCTCGACGATGCTAAGGTCTTGGTCCTCTTGTGGCCTCACGACGAATCCTTCGATTCTCTTGAGTCTACCCTAGCCACAGGCCAGCCAAATCACAGTTCCACTGGGGGCACCGTCGTGGAGGCTGTCAACCACAAATCCAGCCTGTAGCTGGCAGGTTCCAATCAGCAACGCTGGTTAGGCCACTCCACGACCGATACTAGGGTAGCGAGCCCAAGTCAGGAGCCTCGTGTGATCTCACAGATCACTCTCCTCACCACAACACCCCAGTGGTTAAGCGTCTCCACCAGTCAGTCCCGGGTACGACAATCCCTCAGCTGCCACGTCACAGGCAGGCTAACACCTCAGTGTTCATCCGGGGGGTGACTCACAGCTGCTGCAGCAAATACTTGGAGACAAGACGGCTGCCTTGGGTAGACTGATCCAACTTCCATTACAGCAGTCCCAGGTCGACTCTGTAATCAGACACGTCATCAGTACTAGGGACACTCTAGGGCACCTCACTTACAGGCTTAGACACAAACGCCCACCTATCCACTCCATAGATGGCGTTGCTGTCTAAGCTCCACCTCACCAGGGGTCAGCAGCGGCTGTGTTATGAGCTGATCAGGACGGGAAACTAGCCCTCGTGGCCAGTATATCTCATCCTCACTAGATGGCCCCGTCCATTTGGAGGGGGTTTCGGGAGCTGACCCACAGATGGCGCGGTCGTCACTGCTCCGTGCTCGGATGCTGGGCTCGGGTCCGTAACAGTGACGTTGAGCCCCTCTCCAAGAGCCAGAAGCGCCCAGGGTGGTGATCTGGTAAAGTATAAGCACTCTACCGAGTGCTTGTGGGTTGGGTTGTCCATAAAGGAGGATCAACGACACCACCACCAACCGCAATACTGTTAAGTGCCTTAGCCCCAAATGGGTGTGCCAGATCTGAGAATATCCTTTTGGGTCGACTGTAACCACACACCCAGACTTCATGCACGGAGGCCAGATGCGTCGAATGACCAATCCGAAAGGGGGGAGAGGCGAGAACAACCACCAAAGATCCTGTAGTATAGGAGAGTGATAAAGACCAAAGTGGTCTTCCCCTCCACGATGCACCAGAAGTCCTTCTCTCACTGGGTCGTTCTCTCTGCAACTAGCTTGCAGCGATGAAGCAGGTAGAGGACGGGTCCTCACATCGAATTTGATATTCAGTGATCGGGAATAGGGGCTGGAGCCTGAACCCGCTCAAGTGCCTCTTCAGGACAATTGTTAGTAAGGTAATAAATGGGGGCATTACTGCAGAATGAGGGAATGACATACAGACCTGTGTAAACAAAATAACACTTTATTCAATAACTTACTAATACACAACCCCACACTTTATATTAAACCAAGAGTGTCACTTCAAATCTGACAAACACCACTTTGCAGCAGGTCTCCTTGATCCACCACCTGACAGGTGTATAGACAGTCTCGACCCACTGGACGGGTCAACAACAACAATGAACTAACCTGAAAATACTTCGTGTACACTCTTCTCAAATCAACCACGTCACCGACACTACGTCAACATATGGAAATGCGTATATTATGGAGGGTATGTGGTTGTATTGAGAAGGGCCAATAGTCATGATGTATCAAAAATAGTGGGATAGATAGGCCTGGCCCCCAAGGAACTAAGGTTCCTATTAATGATTGTTCTAAATTACAGGTCTGCTGTCTAGTAGCTAATCGTCTACACGACTTCAACAGGATGAATTGATACTTCTTATAAACTAACTTGTTTATTAAACCCTCTAATAACCCCCATATACATTAATACAATAATTTTCTTTACCACTCTACCTCACGTTAAATGCCTTAGTCCACATAGACAGGATGCAAGGTTTACAATTGCAACTAGGGTAAAGACTACTTGGAAGGACACTAGTAATGGCTCTAGGTAGCCTGGTATCACTTGAGCACACTTGGTTTCACTAAAACAGCCTAGAGTAATCTTAGTGATAAAAGCACTAGCTTAGACTACACCAGAATATTAACTAGACAAATTTGCCAGGACATGGACTCTCGGTATTATACTTACCTTATTCAACCTTGATTCTCTAAGATAAGGGAGGAGATCGGAGCCCACGAGGGTAGAAGTGAACACAACAGCCAGACACAGAGACCGAACACAGCCCCCTCCGCTCTCATAAATATTCTGCCGGGAAGCGAGCCTAGCTGATCATACAGCCATAAACATTATAAGTCCTCACCGACATTCATTATTAGTTACTTAAACAGTTCTAAGAATAGCTGATAACTAGTTAAATATTATATTTAATAATCAACAATCTCAGAGTCTGAATGCTCTGTGAGAAACAAGATTCATCTTAAGTCTGGCAAGGAAGACGGAACCAAAGGCGCACCTAGGAATTCAGGCTCCATGAATGTAGATGTTATTGTTAATTAAATATCCTTCTCACATGATCCAATTCTATCAATTAATGTATAGTAATTATTTAGAGCTCAATTTGACCTCTGGTTTCCAAGTAAGAACCCAGGGTTGTAACAGCGTACACAACAATGTCACCAAGACAATCACCACAATAACACACCCACAAGTAATTTACGTTACTTCACTCAATGCCACTAAGACATAAAACAACACAAGTAAATTACTTTAACAACAATGTCAGACATTAAATCAATTGCGTTAACGTCACGCGGACGACCATCAATCTGATACAATTAACGTGAATTATTTGAGCAATTGTTAAGTAAACACCCACAGTTACATTAATCAGTCACTCGGACAATTTACCAATACTTGCTACAAGTGGCATCTGGTTAAGCTAGATAATACAGAACAGTACTCTAAATATATTTACTGAAAGGAAGTAATCTTCCCAAAGTTGCCCGACTCCACAGTGGTTGCACACTTCCCTGTATTCTCATCTTGATCTTTAATTGATCTCATTTAAATTTCAATATAATAAGTTTATCGAGGTAAAATACACACAAAGGGATGAGGTAACTTATCCCTTTGTGTGTATTTTACCTCATCTTATGATGTGTGTAATAATTCACATGATCTATCCACTGACGCTTTCTTTAGATATACTCATACATAAAGGCATTCAGTACGGCATCATTTTAAAATGACCCGGTATCACTGCAATCTTCTATTCCTCAGGATTTCCATCCGCTGAAATCATCCTGCTCTTAAGATAGCATATGTCAAGGAGACCTAGGACATACGCTAATACAGTTTTGATGTTTGAGTTCAGGTGCATGTAGGATGGAATTCTCGATTCAGTCTGGTCACCCTCAGTGGACACCAGTAACCCACAAAGACAAATGGTAGCAGCAGCAACTAACACCAGGCTTGGACCAGCATTCCCTTGATCGGCTCCAAGCGGATGTTGGTGCAGAGGGAGAAAATTTGTCTGTAGCTCTTCCCCCCCCCCCCTACCAGAGCGTGTGGGAGCATGGACGGACTGGAAGTGGTCACCATCAGGCCCAATACAGGGCTCTGGTACAACTCAGTAACACAGCTGGGACATCCTTCTTTTCCAATTCCTTTTTCTTTCCATCTTCACGGATTTGTATGCGAATTTTATCCCTTTGACTTGTCTCGTTTAACGAAAGATTTGTTCTTAATGATGTCTATTGAACATTTTGAACGACCAATGCCCTTTGGACTATGCACGTTGAAACATGATAGGTTTTTACACAGCACCGAGTAGGAGATACAAAACGCCTAGGGGTTGTAGAAGGTCACAATTGGCTTGTGAGTACTGTGATCAGCAGCGTAAAAAGCAAGCGATGGGGGAAAGACTTAAACTGGGACTCTGCTATCCAGCCCACTAGGTTGCATCACCACATTACCTTAGGAATGTACAGGGGAGGCAAGACAGGAGTAGTGACACGAGTGTACACAATCGTAACAAAGGGTTGTTTGTGAAGGAAGGAAGCTAATGGCGTCGTCGTTGTCATCGTAGGCGGCGCCGTTGCAGGCAGAGTCACTAACGTGGTTAAAGTAAGTTGACCAGACCACACACTAGAAGGTGAAGGGACGACGACGAAACGTTGTCGTCCCTTCACCTTCTAGTGTGTGGTCTGGTCAGCGGCGCCGTTGTCACCGTAGGCGTCCTCGGCATACACATGTGTGTTCATTTGAAAACTTTTTAAATTAAAAATTTCTTCTACTTCATAAACCTCGGTGCCGTAGGCGTTGTCGTCACTGTAGGCGTTGTCGTCACTGTAGGCGTTGTCGTCACTGTAGGCGTTGTCGTCACTGTAGGCGTTGTCGTCACTGTAGGCGTTGTCGTCACTGTAGGCGTTGTCGTCACTGTAGGCGTTGTCGTCACCGTAGGTGTCCTTGGCATACACACGGGTGTGTGTGTGTGTGTCTGTACTCATAGTTTGTTGGGATCGAACTGTCGAAAACCCAACACATTTAAAATAGGTTTGTTCTGAGTGTTTTTCTTATGCTTTGTAATATAATGGGGTACATTAATTTTTTCAGGTGTCAGCCTCAGCGTGACCTATTGTCAGGTGCGACAGACGTGGTGCTGAGGTCTGACAAAGGACAAGAAATAGTTTTGGAAAAGACTGCATCATGGATATATTCGGCTATATCACGAAATACATAAGAGTACATTATATACAATATAATACATGCATATATGTTAAGGCACTGTACATAATATGTACAGTTATATATATAACTTGAGATACTATGACTATGAGAAAGTCGTCACTCATCCGGTGATTCCTCCCACTTAAGGATCATCCACTTTTCCGGAATTAGTACCACTATCGGGAAAATGCGTGTTACCTCAACGCCGACCTCTATATATCAAAGACGGTGACTTCCACAACTTCAAAGACGTCTACCATGCCGCTAGGTCCTCGCGTCCTTTTCCTTGGTGAGGGTGGAGCATACTGTAACAGTTGGGTTCAGCTGGTCACACACACACGCACACGCACACGCGCGCACGCGCACGCGACGACTGGATGTCGACGCGATGGAGGGGAGTAGATTTCTGTTCAGTTCATTCTCCGACCAGCACTCATTGCCTCGCCCGGTGATTCTGATTGGCTAACAGAAATTCCCGCCACCGGACGAGCCACACCGTGCTGACTGTTAACGACCTTCACGGTCGTTAATCTTTTTCTTCCTGTAATATTGAAAGTATTACTATTAATATAAGTGCCTGTTTTTATGCGACGCAATAACACGATAAAGTATTCCATAACACTCCTCCCCCCTTAAGTGTTATCTCGGAGCATTCAGACTAATTTTCTTCACCGAATGTAGCACTATCCCTTTTGCGTCCATCATATTAAGTTTTAACTCATTCTAGTCATGACATGTCTTATCAGACATACCTTATCATTTTGTAGACATGGTGCCGTACCTACTGACCACTGATCTTTGGCGTACAGGATCTCCTTTGCCTCCAACTGCACACACAATCTGTTTTAACAACAAATGATCTTTATAAGTATATAAAGAAATACCAACCCGTTCTCGCACTTTCGTATAGTCAATATTGACTTATTAAATACGTGCATGTGACGTACTAAACATACTAGTTTTCCTTGAAAAGCTTCATAGAAAACACCGACTTTATCTAACCTTAGTATGTTAAGATAAGCATCTTATTGCTTCGTAATTACAATTTTTACTTAACCTATTATAGGTATAGGTTAAGTAATAATTGTAATTACAAAGTAATAAGATGCTTATCTTAACATACTAAGAAGGTTAGGTAAGGTCGGTGTTTTCTATGAAGCTTTTCAAGGTAAACTAGTATGTTCAGTATGTCACATATGCACGTATTTAATAAGTCAAAATTGACTGTAAGAAAGTGCGAGAACAGGTTGAAAAATACATAGGTACGTTTTCAGAACAGCGCTTTGGACGGTGTGGCTGATGCACAAGTACTTTCCTGAGGTCTACCGTCCCTCATCACTTTACTATTTCTTATTTTCTTTTCTAAAACGTCTTGATTCACACTTCCATCTACTGCCATTATACTTCCGTCTCCTGTCGTCATACTTCACTCCCTCGTCTTCACCGACGATCTTCCCTTTCGTCTCCTCATTTATCCGAGACTTCGTCTTCGACTTCCATCGAATCCTCGGTTTTCTTCTATTCCTCCATGCTTGTATCATCATCTTCTCACACTTCTTACCTTATACAACTCCATTTCTTCTCCTTCACGTTTTCTGTGAAACATGTCAACTCCTGACATCTCAAACAACTTAACTCCATTATCCCTATGCTTCTGTGCTCGTGGACAACCTGACGCTCTACTTCCGTCCTCGGTCTGTCCACATCCTTCCTTCTGCTCAGCACAGTTGCATTCACCTTCCGACTCTTAATTTCAACGGGCTTGGCTCTAGGAAGCGCTGGAGCAGGTTTTCCCGCTCTTTGACAAGATAAAAAAGTTCTGCAATACCTTTTTACATCTGCGGCCATACCTGGCCAATGAAAATGCTCTTGTATTTTCCTAAGTGTCTTATGGACACCGAGATGTCCCGCCATTTCTAATGCATGGGCAACTTCCAGTACAGAGTTCCTATAACCTTGAGGTACAATCACTTGATCCTTTTCAACCCAGTCTTTGTCAGCTGGCGCATGGTGTGATCGCCATTTTCGCATCAAAACCCCTGTCGTCCAGGTAATAGTAAGTGGGTGACGTAATACAAGCATTTCCTCCCTTAGCTTCCTTGATATATTTCTCAAATTCTAATTTCTGGGCAGCTATAAAATCTGGTTTGCTTACCTTTATGTGGGATGGTAATTGTGGTCTTACTTCCACTCTCGCTGTACTTGGTGCTGCATGTTCCTCAAACAATCCTTTTAGGCCAAAATCCACCTCTTCCTCCTCTGCAGAAGATACGTCCAGCCTCTCTGGCACATCTTAGTCGAGCACTCTGTGCTCGGGTTACGACGCAGGCCGGATATACTAACATTTAATCATCTTCCGAGGGATCATCCAGAATACTGGCGAGCGTTGTTATCACATTTATCATCTTCCAAATTGTTTCGATGTCCGTTTGGTATATCACTGCGCAGTACCTCTGGCAACACACTTGAACCACACAAATCGTTGCCCAAGATGACGTGTACTCCAGGAATGGGTATGTCCGAGCACACTCCTAACATCACTTCATCTGTAAAGTAATCAGAGGTTAGCTTTACTGTACACACAGGTATATCCATCTCTGAATTTATACCCTGTACCTTAATGATTTGTCCGTTTATACAAGATGTGTATTCAGGGATCAGGCTTTTCAGTATTAAGCTCTGATTCGCTCCTGTGTCACGTAATATTGTGACTTGTTGGTCAGGCTGACCCCCAATACTCGCCATACCTTTGCTAATGAAAGGGTTATATCCTTTCGTAATGAACGTCATCACCTGGGGCAATTCCTCTTTTAAACTCTTATACAGACGACTGTATTTACTTACTGTGAGGGACACCACTCTCCTGCCTTGCCTACGCTCTCTACTGAAGTGTCCAGGCTTGTTACATGTGTAGCATATTACCTGAGAAGGGAATCCTCGTCCTCTCGAACTACGTTGTCCATTATAATAGGATTCGCCACGTCTCCATTGTCCTGTACCTCGATTTCTAGACGAAGTTGTACTTCCTCCCTGACCTGAGGGTGCGCTAGCCTGAACCTCTAATGCGTCACCTCCCGACGGAGAAAATTCCACATACCCCTGACTTTGTCTGGTTATAGGCTTGCCCGTATATCCACGACCATCTCCACTGTTCCACGTATACTGTCTTTTACTACCCTGCAACTTTGCGTGACCTTTTTCTTTGTTCCTGGAGACTTCTGTAAGCTTCCGTAATTACATCTGCTTTGTTCGCTGCTTCTAAGAATTTTTTTATTCCTGCTTCTTGAACCTTAAACCTGGTGTCTGGAGTCACCATCTCCAAGAATTTTTCCATTAACATCAATTGTTTTAAGTCTTCGACCCCCTCCCCGCTCAGCTCGTTGATGCCGTGAGGGGGGCATAGTGGGTGGCTGCCGGAGTGTGATGCTCCTTGGGACAGTCCTCTGTCCTTTTCTAGCCTTGCACTCCTGCTGCTGTCTTCTCTAATTGTGCCGGATCGCTTTTCCTTTTCCTTATATTTCGTTTTTCTCCCCCCTCTTCTCCTATCTGCTTGTCGTTTCCTGCCGACCTTTTGCTTGTTTTGGATTATTTCTTTGGACTTCTTCTATTTTGACGCCCGGGTGCTTGAGGAGGCATACTCTTGCAACTGTAGAACGGGTCCTTTAATCCAGTTCATCCAATAGTTGTCGAGATCCAGCATTGGCCGTTTCTTGTTCACAGTAAATTTAAGTCGGTTGAGTTTTGTTGGGTTCCCAGCCATATTGGTGTGTCTTTAAATGAGCGTGCGGATGCTGCCGCCAAGGAAGCTGTCCGCTCTTGTCCCATCTCTCGTAAAGGTATTCCGTATTCCGACTTTTACCCGGTTATCCATTCCTCCGTCCTTACCCGTTGGCAGGCTTCTTGGTTGTCTGTTACTGGTAACAAACTACGTGCTCTTAAATGTTGTGTTTTCTCGTGGCCGTCCTCCTTCCACCGTAACCGGCAGTGGGAAACAGCTCTGGCGAGGTTGCGTATTGGCCATACTCACTTAACCCATGGTCACTTGATGGAGCGCCGCCCTGCTCCTTATTGTCCTAGTTGCATTGTTCCTCTTACGGTCGTGCATGTCCTTCTTGAATGTCCTGACTTCCAGGACGAGCGTGTGTCTTGCTTTCCAATCGCCCCTCGCGGTCACTTGTCCCTCAATAGAATTCTTGGTGACTCGGATACTTTTGATGTCATTCGCCTTGTGCGTTTTTGTTCTCGTATTGGCATCCTTGGTGATATTTAGCGCCCTTTGATTATTCTGCGCATTTGATGGTGCTACATAGCCTTCCCGGTTTGGTGCCTTCTCTTGATAATTACTTACTTTGATACAAATAACACACTTAGGTTTTCTCCATTGATGATGAACGTGAATTCATATTAAACATAGGAAACGCCATACGCTCTGTCTGACACTTACGATAGGCTTCAAATTCTGTATCTAAAACACAAGAATAAGTCAGACCGTATTATTAAATTTATATTATAAAGCACTTTTCCGTGCAAACATCGAGGTTGACTTATTACTGTGATACCCAAAAGAGAACTGGATCAAAACCATTAGCCAACCAAACCAAGGGACGTCCCTGTCAGGAATTATATGGCTACACTGGCAGTATTACGACGAACGCACAGTCAGATGATTCTGATATGGGTTTCAAGCCACATGGCCAGGTAGTGCTAGCCAGCTTGCCAGAGCGTTGCCATGTGTCCCAGTAGCCAGTAAGTGCACCGGGTGAGGGGGTTAGTCGGATGGTGGGGGTAAGCGAGTGAGGGCTTGCCATGGGCTTGGCTGCAGTGCCACCAAGTTTTGTGGAAAATGTGCGGAAGTATATGGAGTTAAACGTCTGTTTGAGTGCTGTAAGATTTCGACGAACAGGGATCGTACATTTTCGCTGGTATTATGTATTACTCATATGGGCCAATTGGCCTCTGCAGTGTCCTTCATTCTTTCTTAAACACATCTTGACTAATATATACAAACTCGCTTATTCTTCGTTTGATTGACAGTCAAGTAGATTTTTTTTTACATTTACTGTGTTTTAATCGATTCAAACCAGTGTTTCTCAACATGGGCATATGACCCACATGGGGGCAAAAATAGAAATTGGGTTGTGTGATATTAGTGAGTGCCATTTCTCTTTGCTATATTTAACACGAGGGTGGTGATTTTGAAATTATTATAAAAGGTTGAGAACCATTGGTTTAAACATTAAATGTCATTGCTCAGTGACGAGCACAAGAGTGAAATTGTTAATATCGGACTGTCCGCTGTGGCGCTGGAAGCAAGTTTGTATTATTTTCGACTTGATTTTGCTAAGCCAGCAAACTCTAAAACTCAACTCCCCCACCCCCCTCCCCCAACTAAAAAATTTCCTATGGTGGAATTACCCCTGAACTAAACAGTATATAAAAGTCGATAATTTACATATAAGACATACATGTAATAAACAACATATATGAAGTAACAGTACCATGTATATATTCAACCATGTATTAATAGCATGGATTAAAATCACTTCAAGGTGATGTAGATAGGATTCTGAAATGATCAAAAGACCGGCAAATACAGTTTAATACTGACAAAAATAAGGTTATGAGGCAAGGTAATGATGATAGTTACAGGTTATCAGAGGGAAGGTGATGAGATTGCGAAAAGAATCTTGGTCATAATTAGTAGGAATTGAAAGACCAAAAATCTATGCATAACTTTCCGAAATAAGGCAAATAGGTCACTGGGAATATTTCTAGAAGTTTAAGCAATAAAACACCTGGTGGTTTTTCTTCAGCTGTATCTAGCTCGTTAGGCCTCATTCAGAATATGAAGTTGCTTTGGTTGCCATACTATAGAACGTGTAATGCGTAGAATGACAAAGTTAACACCACGAATTAGGAACTTTCCATGTGAAGATTGTTAAATCTTAATTTACATTATCTATAAAGGCATAGTTAGGAGTAGCATGATTGAAGTGAACAAGTTCAAGTACGTTTATTGAGACAATAAAGTACATCTCAAAGGAATAGATTAGCTTACGCTATTTCTCCCCCCTCCCCTCCCCACCCCAAATCCTCCAAGTGAACAAGTGGAAGAACGGGAATAACAAGAATAAGGTATAAAATGTCAATACTTAATATAATACGAAACAATGAATAAAACATAGATGAGTTTAGATTTAGGAAAGACCTGGGTATATGCTGGTTTGGTAACAGGGTTGTTGTTTAGTGGCACGAATTTCCAAGTAACATAATAGATGTAGGATCCATTGATTCAAGGGTATGTTAGACACATATGAATGACTGTGTAAATATAAATAGAAGCTGCCGTGTGTGGGCCAATATCCTTGATGTTTGTTCTTGTGGATTGTTTTAACGATCGTTTCAACCGTTAACAGGAGCTGCCCTTAATGTCCAAATATGATTTCTACTGTTACTTAAGTTCTGCTGCTAGAAAGAAGAAGAATGGAAGAAGGTAATAATAGTATTCACGAAATAATGGAACCAAATTAGACCATTTTCGAACTAGAAAACATAATAAATTATGGTTTGTGAATTAAGTTGTAGATTAATGTTACAAATTCAGGGCATTGTTGGTTAGCACTCAACGTGTCCACTCAAATAATGCATCCCATTTTAGCGTCAAAATTCAAAACAGCAATTTAGTACATCATTTTATGTCCGTCGTGGCAACTCGAGAAAACGGGCTGATGTAACAGGCAAGTGACTGAAGTGATTTAAGTGCATGTTAGTGTTTCTTTATTATTAAGTTCATTATAAGCAAACTGCAAAGACTGGATGTGATGATCAAAGCCTGGTTCAACTTCTATATTTTTAATTTATTATTTATTATATTCTATTTACTATTAATAATTTATTGGCCCCTTAAGCCACCCAAGAGGTGGCACGGGCTTGAATAGCCCGTTAGACCAAATGATTGTTGTTTTTAAGATTCAGGTACTCGGAACAAAAGTTCCAAATATCACGGTTATGGTAAGCCCGTAATTGAAGGCTCTTTTAGCAGTTATCTGTATCAATAGCTGATACTGGAGATCTGGGGATGGGGTCCGTGGAAGTGCCAATCCAAGCAAATACCATAAGGCTGGTCAGACCGGTGAATTGATGAGGTATAAACGTTGCTCAAAGTAGTGCCACAGGAGTCAGCAGGGCTGGCCACAGGCAGCGTCGGTGGAAGGATGTTCAGTCTGTATAGTGGTGGTTCTGGGTGCAGAGGCTGCATCTCTGCACACGCTCAGTAAACTTCCTGGTGTAGTGGGAGTACTGGTAGCACTTGAAGCACTGCCGGAGCTCCGTGAAGCGTTCCATAGTCACTTGGGTGAGTAGTATGGCAATTCCTGCGCACTAAGTCCGTAGTCCGTGGCGTGGGTCACTGCAATGGCTGTGGTGATTGTTACCTTCAATGATGGTCTGCGGTTGACTTCGACGTTGGAGGTGGTCTTTACAGCTGCCGCTATCAACATCGGGGTCTGGTCGTTGATGTTGGCGAGGATGTCGTCGTTGTCGCCCTAGTCGATGATCTATGTGAACCATTCCTGGCGAATACGGTCCTGTCCACCAGGACCGTATTCTGTGGTGGCATGAGGTCCTGTCGTGGTGGCATGAGGTCCTGTCGTGGTGGCATGAGGTCCTGTCGTGGTGGCATGAGGTCCTGTCGTGGTGGCATGAGGATGATGCCAGTGACTTGCAGGGCCGTCGTGGCGGTGGCAGTGAATATCTTCTCAAGGTCCGAATCAATGGAGAAATATGCATGTGAAATATGGCGTGCCCTTTCATATGCAAGCATATGAAAGGGCACGCTCAATCGTAGTGATATTGAACTTACGAATTCCCAGTTGAAACTCACTAAGTGGATCAGCATTATGATAGCACAGTTCTTCTGACACAGATTGCTGTTCAGCCCTTATACGTCTCATTAATTTTTCTTTCCATGGCTGCTGAATAACTGCATATACAGGATAGGTGATTGTCATATATGCACACTTCAGCTCGGATGAGATTCACACCAAGAATGATGGCAAAGTCACCCATTCTACAACTCGAGCTGAAGAGACTACAATCCTACTCACTGCACCAGTATGGAGGCAGTCGTCTATGGGGTATGGGACGACCGACCACGTGGTAACAGACATGCACAGAAATAGATATATTAATAAGGAAGACAGTTGCTCACCTCGAGCTGAAGTCTTTTGGGTGGGGGGGGGGGGGGCTGAAGCAATGTGATGGCTACTCAGGGACGAGAATGGGCGAGGTCCAGTGAAGCTGGCCAATATGGGGGGGCTGGATAACCACGGTTCAGGGAGCGTCAATAACAGGTCTAGCTGCGATCAGGTACGGTTCTTCTCTGCCCCTCTCCATCTCCTCCGGGCGTGTGGGTGATGCGCAGACACACAACGCCAGGCGGCTGTTCACCAATCAGGAGCACCTAGCATGAGAGAGATTCCCGCTGGCGGGTACTTTGAATATGGTTCCCTCCACACTCCCCTAGTCCCTGTAAAGCAAGGCATGTATTAGAAACTTAATCAAAATTTAGTATGTCCTTTTGGAAAGGACCTTCCACTGGGTTCACATTGAGGGGTGGACTGGTATATATAGCAACAGAAGAGAACGTTTCCGGTTTTTAGCTAAAAAGAATATGTACTGTTTTTTTGTTATTTATACGGTTATGGTTTATACACTGGTATATTAATGTTCATTTACCTCTTGAAAAACCAAAGCGGTGCTTGAATTATTAATATAATTATAATTAATTCCAGTATGTTGTGCAATTACTTCTTTTAACCCCACCACTTATGCATGGATATTTGTGAGAACACTTTATATCTGAATACACTAAATTAAATGTCATTTTGCATTATTTACACTTTGTACATTCCCAATTGGATATTGTTTATACTATATACTGTTACGGAAAAGTGGATGAATAGAGCAGTGGTCAATCTGGCTGGTGGAATGCCAATAACATTAAATAAAAAAAAAGTAAAACAAAGTAAATAAAACTGCTTCAACTTCCAAATCTCTCTACATGGTGAAAATTGCGGGATAAAATCCAAAGAATGGAAAAACTCGAATATTAATATAACAAAAAATTACTTTAAACTTAACACTTAAACTGCTAAGGGGTCCTGAGGACATTTATACCCCCTGTCCGCAAGAAAAAAAATATATTTTTCGTCTTCTAAAAATGTTAGTTTGCATTCCCGAACACAAAAATATTAAAAATATTCGGTTGTACTTATCAATGATGAAATTGAGCCGACAAGTTCGCCGATGACGTCAGAGTGAACACTCCAGGGTGCTGCGTCAGGGAGCCGTCCACGGCGGCTCAGGAGGCCCGAGTAGACCGCGAATTTATTTTCGCGGCATTATTTACAATAATTTGTTTTGCTAGTATTGTTCAAATTTTTGTCACTAAACGTTGTATTATAATAAAACTGGTATAAACTCACTACACGCTCATATATTATAGTCACAAATATGCCCACCAAACTGGTGTAGTTTACTAGGAATTATGCAATGTATTTGTTTTTGTTTCAATATAAACATTAAAATTAACTTGATATGTACATTTATTTACAAAATATTTACACATTTAGTAGTCCTGGAGACAGTGATATTGTGCAAAACGGTCGATATGGCACAGAGGAACGGCACACGCTTGCGCACCATGTTAACACCAACTTACGTTTCTGTGGCCTCATTTCTGTGCTGTAACACACAACGCACCGACGCTGGCCTGCTGCACGCACTCCAGTTGGTGGTAATTTCTTGATTTGGTGTACCAGAAAGGCCTCCCTGTAAGCGAGCCTGGGTGCTGAAGCATGGTTCAATATTGGGTCCCGAATGGGAATTTGTATGCCAGGGGTGTCTTCTGCCAAACTTACTTGGCAATTGTTTCTCAACTTGAAAACTAAACGAACGCAAATATGGTTTTCTACCTGTTTTCACAAGATACATGTTGTAACTGTTCAGCATTGTTACGTCAATAAGGTGGAAAATCATTTTCTTTGTCCATTTCACTGTTTTCCGTACACACACTACAGCACTCGCCATCATGTCAAACTTAGACTAAACGCATGTTGAGGTTGTAGTCCATCACACAATTTGGCTTATATTATTTGCTTTTCTTCTGTTCACCTTGCCACTGTCCACCATTGTACCAGGGTGCCCGCCAAACACACACCGAAACTACGACGTTGGTACAACGTTCGAACAAGTTTTAACACCTAACCAGTTATAACAACTAATATAACAAGTTGTAACAACGTTCTAATACGTCATAAACACGTTAAGCCAAGATGTAACAAGTTTATTACAAGTTGTAACAAGCTGAAAATAGACAGTTACGGTTTGTGTTTCCAGGGAATGGTGGTAAACATGTTCACTTCATGTCTGTCTTTCCACCGGACTGAAAGTATTGCACCACTTTTTCTTACCTCGCAATCACCTACTTGCATAGCAGTGTCACACAGGCATTTCCCTTCGTTTTGCCTTTACTGTGCCACACACTCCATTTTTATTATCAAGCAAGAATCTGGTTAGTATGGGACTGGTATAATAGTTATCCGTGTACAATATGTGACCCTTGTTCAGATATGGTGCAAGCAGTGCCTTCACCACACTACCCGAGAAGCCATGTTGGTCTGTAACAGGAATGTCTAACATATGTAGCCGAATACAGTATCGTGTGTAACACCATTCCAGATTCAGTCACAGAGCACAAAGAATTTCAATCGAAATCGGTGTCATTTTGAGGTAATATACTGCTTGAAGGCAGCACTTCCTTTGAAAAGCACAAGGGATTCATCAATAACCAGCTCAGAAGCTGGTACTTGGTAATCTCTGAACTTTCCAGTCAGGTCATTTAGCCCGTGCCTCACCCTCCAATGCCTATCATCCTCTCTCTCGTCTGTATTATTTGCAAAATGAAGACACCGTAGGAGTAACAGAAAACGGTCTCGGGACACACATTTCCCGAACAATGGTGTTGGAACAGCGATGTCTTTGCTCCAATAATGGGATATTATGTGTTTCACACAATGTTTCATCAACATACAAATTGCGAAAAACACATAGTTCACCTACAGTCGTCTCTTTTCAACGCTGTAATCGTGAAAATTCTGAGACCACCTCACCTTCAATAAGATCAGCTGCAAGTCTGTTCGTTTCGTGAACAATGTTCCATGAGCGGCTCATCGAAATATGTAGTAAAGAAGTCCATTTCACTCATTTCGTCACGTGTATCGGGAAAAGATCTGTAATTCCCACATCTCTATTGTCAAAGTCGGGAATTTGTTGAACAAAATCATCACCACTCCACACAAATAAACCTGCTGTCTTCTGAGAGCCAATAGCTGCACCACGGCGAGGAATCAGAGGACCAGGAGCTGAAGCAGGTCTAGAAACAGTAGGGGCAGGAAGGGTCGATGAGGGAAAAGTATTGGAAGATGAGGGGATTTGTTCCTCATTGTCGCCATTTTGTTCCATGCAGCGGCGCTTAGCTGGGCAGGCAGCTGATGCGGCGAAGCTTGTACTGGCACTAGCAGGCGTAGCAAAACTATTCTCCGATTCTACATCACTAAAACCAGAGAATGATTCCCCCGTTTCAGACTCGTCGATCATATATTCTTGCAATGGAACACTTGAACTATGTGCTTGGGCGCGAAGTGGTGTTGAATAGTAGTGGATGACTGTCGTGGCATCCACACCCTCGTGGCACCAACATGTTCACCCTCAATATCTGTGGTTTCTATATCCTCAGGCTGCGTATAGTCCTCGTCTATATCTGAGTCGTCAATGTCAAATTCGTCAACGTCTTTGAACAATTCATTGGCTATTTTGTCTTCGGTCAAAGATCGTGCCACCCGGTGTGCTGAGCGAGGTCAGATGCGTCGTGAAGCGCTCGCAATAGTGTCTGGCCAATAACTAAGGCCTGGGAAACAAAGGAGGCCGTCACTAGATTTTTTTCCAAGATGGCGTCTGTTTTCAATAGCCACTGGCTACGGTATGCGTGACCCCTTTACACCGTGGGACATTCGAATTGTGCCTGTCGCCCTATGGCATATATATACGCCATGCGCACGCTGGGACATGTTACTCGTGGCGTACATATACGCAATGCGCAGTTTAAGGGTTAAGGGGGCGGTAAACTTGATTTAAAATTTTGTTTAATGTCAACCAAACTTTTTTTTACTAGTTGTATATAAGGACGACTGCAACTGTTCTACGTTTCAGTATCGCACCCCAAATAGAAAGGGAGATGTGTTTTTTTTTTCCAACGAATTTTACATTTTCAATATCCTCCTACCACAATATTCGAATGACATCCTTTCTATGACACTCATATATTATATTACCATATAATAAAGGATTTTTATTAAACTAAACATATTTTGAATAATCCTTATTACTAATACAAGTAGTCAAAGTTCCCCCCAAAATCATGCCAATATTTCACGTTTGCAAATATTTATAAAATCAATAAATGAACTTAGAAACAGTGTTTCATAAATATTGTAGAGACATCAATTCTACATATAAGGTGTAAATTTCATGTAAATTGACATAAATATGATAGAGGAGATGCAAGTTTGTTACTTGAAAATAAATAAGATCAAACACTCTGCCACCTGTGGTTGAAGTTGACTTCAACCAATTTCCTCCAAAATTTGCATCTTTAGATAGGCATACGTTCTGAAAGGTGTAAAAGTTTCATGCAAATCGGCTGATAAAAAATATGAAAAAGAGGAAAAGTATATATTTTTTTATAAGTAAATATTAAAATACACTATTATATGCTATTGTGATAGCTTAGTCATTGCATGATTTCAGTTGACACTTTGTTTCATGTTAATTTTTGACCAATTTGGAAAATTTTTCACAATTCAATATTTTTTTCTCCCTATTTACGCTAATATGCTGAGATTTGGGCCAGTTAAACCAAATTTTATATACAACTAGTCAAAAAAGTTTTATTGAAATCGAACCAGTTTTCATTTATCGCATTTTTCCGTAATATACCCCCCTTAAAACAAATCCCCTTAGATACTTGGCTAGAACAGTGCAAAAGAAATATAAACATGGACAGTTACATTAATTGCAAAATCAAAGGTGCACAATAAATATATACAATAGCTGCTAGAGACTAATGACACCCAGGGGAGCGAGAGTAGATCTTGCAGCTTGGAGCACTGAAGAGTATTCCGAGGTCTAGCTGGTAGTAGTAGGCATCCTTCAGTCTCGGGAGACTATGGAGTTGCGCCCTAGTTGTCAATCCTGGTGCAGCGTCTGGTGTGACTGATGAGGCCAATCCGAGAGTGGCAGTCCATCCCACACCGAGTACAAACGAAGTCCGATTCTGGTCTGTCTTCCTGGTTACCGGCTTTCCTTCTCTGTCTCTTTGCCTCCGATTCCTTGGCAAGTGACTCCTCGAACTTGGAGAGACCTCGTTGAACAGACTGCCTCCAGGCTGAACGGTCTGCAGCCAGTGTCTCCCATATAGCAAGATCGACGTCCATGGCTTTCAGGTCCCTTTTGCATACGTCTTTGTACCGTAGCTGGGGCTTGCCTACTGGACGCTTTCCCTGCCTCAGCTCTCCATACAGGAGATCCTTGGGGATCCTGCCGTCGCCCATTCGCACAACGTGCCCGAGCCAGCGCATTCGTCTCTGTTTCAGCATTGTGTACATGCTGGTGATTCTTGCTCTCCCCAAGACGTTGTTGTTTGTCACCTTGTCCTGCCAGGTGATGTCCAAGATGTGTCTAAGGCAGCGCATGTGGTAGGCACTCAGCCGTCTTTCCTGACGGGCGCGGAGTGTCCAAGACTCACTGCCATAAAGGAGAGTGCTCAGGACACAGGATCTGTAAACCTGAATCTTAGTATACTCAGTCAGCCTATTGTTGGCCCACACTCTCTGTCAGTCTGGACATGGTAGTAGATGCCTTACCGATGCGTTTGTTTAGCTCCGTATCAAGAGAGAGGGAGTCAGAGATTGTGGAGCCCAGGTACACGAAGTCGTGAACAACTTCCAGTTTGGAATCAGAGATGCCGATGTCAGGTGGGGAGTCCACTCCTTGTCCCATGACTTGTGTTTTCTTCAGACTGATGGTGAGTCCGAAAGCCTGAGAGGCCTCGCTGAAGCGGGTTATGAGCCGTTGGAGGTCTTCAGCTGAGTGGGCAGTGACTGCTGCGTCGTCGGCAAAGAGGAAGTCGCGCAGACACCTCAGCCGAACCTTTGTCTTGGCTCTCAGCCTGGCGAGGTTAAAGAGCTTCCCATCCGACCTGGTCCGGAGGTAAATGCCTTCCGTGACAGATCCGAAGGCGTGCCGCAGCATAACTGCGAAGAAAATCCCGAATAGGGTTGGAGCCAGTACGCAGCCCTGCTTTACTCCACTTCGGATGTCAAAGGCGCCTGATGTTAGGCCATCAAAGACCACGGTGCCCCTCATGTTCTCATGGAAAGATCTGATGATGCTGAGGAGCCTGGGTGGGCATCCGATCTTGGGGAGGATCTTGAACAGGCCATCCCTGCTGACGAGGTCGAAGGCCTTCGTCAGGTCTATGAAGGCTACAAAGAGTGGCTGCTTCTGTTCCCTGCATTTCTCCTGCAGTTGTCTGAAGGAAAAGACCATGTCGATGGTGGACCTGCCAGCTCTGAATCCACATTGTGATTCTGGATAAACTCTCTCTGCAAGTACTTGGAGCCTCTTCAATGCGACTCGAGCAAACAGCTTTCCGACAATACTGAGGAGGGAGATTCCACGGTAGTTGTTGCAGTCGCCCCTGTCACCTTTATTCTTATACAGTGTGACGATGTTGGCATCCCTCATGTCCTGTGGCACCTCTCCTTCTTCCCAGCAGAGGCAGAGAATTTCGTGCAGCTCCATGAGCAGGCTACCTCTGCAGCACTTCAAGGTCTCAGCAGGAATGCCATCTTTGCCAGGAGCTTTACCAGAAGCAAGGGAGTCTAGGGCATCGCTGAGTTCTTCCAGGGTCGGTTCACTGTCGAGCTCCATTAACACAGGCAGACACTCAATGGCGCTCAGGGCATCTTCGGTGACCACATTGTCCCTGGCGTATAGCTCAGAGTAGTGCTCGACCCAGCGCTTCAGCTGCAGTGTCTGGTCCTGAATCACCTCGCCAGTGGCAGATTTTAGAGGAGCGGTCTTCCTCTGGATTGGGCCAAGGGCCTGCTTGATGCCGTTATACATTCCCCTTACATTGCCTGTATCCGCTGCAGTCTGTATCTGGGAGCAGAGCTGGAGCCAATAGTTGTTGGCACATCGCCTGGCGCTCTGGTGCACTTTGCAGCGGACGGCCCGAAGGATCTGTAAGTTGCGCTGACTTGGGCAGGCTTTGTAGGCTGCCAAGGCGTTTCTCTTCTCTTCGATTACAGGTGTCATCTCTTCCGAGTGAGCCTCGAACCAGTCTGCCGACCTGCTGGTCTTCTTGCCAAAGGTGGAAATGGCAGCGTTGAACACAGCGTCTCTGAAGTGCTCCCATCTTTTACAGGCAGTGACCCCAGCTGGGCCAGGAAGAGCTTCCTCGAGCACGTGTGCAAAATCTTCCACCTTGTCCTGGTTGCGGGTCTTGGTGGTGTCGATGCGAGGTCTGCCCGCCTTTTTAGAGTGATGAATCTTCTTTGGTTGCATCTTGACCCTGCTACATACCCGGGAGTGGTCGGTGTCACAGACAGCACTCTGGTAGCTACGCGTAATCTTGACGCTGGGTAGACTTGCACGCCTGGTAAGAATCAGGTCAAGCTGGTGCCAGTGCTTGGATCTGGGGTGTCTCCAAGATACTCGGTGTTGAGGCTTTGTGCCGAAGAACGTGTTGGTGACACAAAGACCATGAAGGCAGCAGAGTTCTAGCAGACGTTGCCCGTTCTCATTCATCCTTCCTATGCCGAATTGACCCAGGCAAGTGGGCCAAATGTTGTGCTCGGCACCCACTCTGGCGTTGAAGTCGCCGAGGATGAACAGTGGCTCCTTTACAGGGATTCTCGCTATGACTCTGTTGAGGTCATCGTAGAATTTTTCCTTTGCCTCTGCTGGAGAAGTCAGGGTTGGTGCATATGCACTAATTACATTGACTGGTCCTGTTTGGGAGTACAGTTGCAGAGACAGAATTCGTTCGGTTTCCCCCATCGGTGGCATAATGTGTCCCAACAGTGCATTCCTGACGGCAAATCCCACACCATGTTCTCTGGTCTCATCTGGAGGTTTTCCTTGCAGAAGAAAGAGAAGGTCCTCTCTCTCTCACAGATCCTGATCCTGGGAGCCTGGTCTCTTGGAGAGCAACAATATCCATCTGCAGCTTGCTCAGCTCCGTATCGATGAGTGCTGTTTTTCGGGCGTCATTGATTTCTTGCAGGTCGTCAGAGAAACCTGGTGTCAGTGTCCTGACGTTCCATGTGCCCAGCTTTAGGGCAGTTGATATTTTCTTCTTTGGTTTGGTATTGCTTGGTGCAAAGTTGTCGGGCCGCTTGTCAGTTTTCACCCTAAACCCCACGCACCCAGTGAGATTAACGGACCGTGGCGAGGCAACACCTTATTGGCTGGGGTTTGCCCAGCTTGAGGCAGGCGGTAGCTGCCCAGTGGGGCGCGATGACCCCTCCCACCGTCGGAAGCAACCCCTGGCGTCACACTCTTCGCCAATCGAGCAGAAGACTTAAAACCGGTAGACTGTCGCTTCCCGTGTTGGTTCGACGCTGTGAGGCGAAGCTGGAGTGTCCTCTCCAGGGCGCAAAGCCTGGGTAGGTAGATATGGAGGAGAAGCTGTTACCCATGCAGCAGGTCCCCCCTCTCCACGTTGCTGAAATTATCCAATAGAGAGGCAAATGCCAATACGCATGGTTCCAGCAACGTCGCAGGAGCTGCCAGAACGAGGTCGACGTCAACAACGAACTGCCTTAGGGGCTCCAACTCCGGATTTTTCCTCGAGGTTGACTCCTGAAGCCTTCCCAAAAACGAGGGTATGGCCGCAAGGCAGCGGAGGTTTAAAATCAGGGTTTTCCTTCCCCTAGATGGGCTGCCTTCCCAGGCTATCGAGTCCCATCTACCCGGAGCAGCTGGTTTTAAGGCGCCAGAGGCACGCCCTCGCCCCTTCTCCTGTCGGTAAAAGCAGTTCCGCCGGACTTAGACTAAGCCACCCGTGCAGGCCAGGAGTTGGACTTGGTTGTCAGAGGCTATTTGAGACGCATGCCGTATAGGAGCATTTTATAGGTCATGGGAGCTCGTCCCCCATTACCACCCCCTGGCTATGACAACCCCTTGGAACCAAGGGGAATCTAGCTGGTGGTGAGCTGCTTTTATACATGGCAGTCCATGTAGGTGGTGCTGATGTGCAGGTAATTACCAGCCGGCTGTCTCAGACAAGCATTAGGCTTGTTGATCAGCGAGTAGAGCTGGGCCGCCAGACAGGTGTCCAGGTGTGTTGGGTACTTAAGGGGGAGGGTAGTGGTGGTGTCTGTCTAGATACGGCTTCTGAGCACGTATTGTTATTGATGCTAATTTCTTACACTGGAGTATGCAGATATATTGTTGAATAGGCAGTAAACGAATAGGCACGATCTCCTTGCCTGAGCAAGGGATTTCCATAATATATTTACACTTCACTACACTGGAATTTTTTTTATTCCGATGGTTTACACAAGATTGAACAACCTTTGGCCACGATTACTACCCAGAATGGCCACGAGTTCGATGTCCATGTCTAGCCATGTTATCATGTATGTTCCTATTTCCCCCGACAAAAATGGGGAAAAAAAGCCAATTTCCCCTGCACCGGACATGACTGTTGCAGCAGATTCCAGTAACAGTCTCTGAGGACTTCCTTTAGTGTTTCCACCTGCTGAGTCTGTGGCCTTTTCCCCACTACCACACTAACATAATTATTAGGGAAGAAGCGGATCCAATTTCGGACCATGGACTTACTTCCCGTAAATGCTCTAACGTGCATTGGTTGTGTTGAACCACAATGTTCCTGGATATCCTTCAGTGCTGTGAAATATATTAAGTCCGGATTTTCCCCCGCAGCTGAGCGCAAGGAATTGATCAATGGACGGTGCAGAGATGCATATAGGAGCATTTTCCTGAATATGCCCCTTTGCTCGTGTGTCTCGATTGGACTTGCTGTCCCCCAGTCGAGGCCAATGGGTCCCAATGGCAATGTTGGGTTTGTATCCAGATGCTTACCCAAGGTTGTAAGGTTATCTGCAGCGGAATACCCGTCCTCACTAGGGTAGACACCTAGGGATATCGCCTATCCCAACTGGGTTTCAAAGGTTTGTGGATATTTTCTAGGGTCCACGTATGCCATAATTCCTCCCAAAAGGTGGTGGCGCGGTACCAGATGAAGATCCTTTATTTAAAGAAGGATTTTCTTGACTGCATAGTTTGGCAAGAGGATGTCCTTCCCGGGCATTAGTCCACCTTTAAGTAGGGTATCATTGATCCTGAAGTGGCTGTCGAAAAAGGCCACTTTTCCCAGGAAGGAGTTCCTAAAGGAACTTGTGGGGGGCCTCTCGGGCCCACCCCAGCATACGGGCTCGCTGGGTAACTGGTGTCTCAGCTGAAATCGGAGTCTGTTAGGACTCCCGCTTCCACAACCCTTGTGGACACAGGTGCTACCTCACCTGGAGGTCCCATTATACTTAGTTTGGACTCATTGTCCGAAAAATCTGATGACATGACCATCCCTTTGGTCTCCGACAGAACCTCTCCAGGCCGCATCCTGTTGCTCTTGAAATTGTAGTCTGAAAAATCCGAGATGGCCATCCCTGTGGCCTCTGAAGGATCTTCTTCAGGCCCCCATCTTGTTATGCTCAGACTCATAGTCTTGAAGTCCCCTGAGGATCCCTTGCTGGACATCGTGCTGCTGGCGTGGAGGTTTGTAAGGAGCAGTACCATTACGGTAAAGGACATATATCTAACTATTCCTGGCTTGAGTCTCTACACTGTGGACATACATAATCTGCCTTGCAACGTGCATTCGCAACGGTTGCTCTCTCTCAGCTCTCGTGAACCACCCTGCGTGCACATCACACTATACCATAAATTTCCCTTCATATGGCTGCCTATATACACGGTAAAGATCTTCATGCGATAATGATGCTGTTTCCTGAATCGGTGCCATTCGCTGCTTAAATCTAAGAATTCAGTCGGAACATTCATAGTCTCTGCATTTCTTTAATCTTTTGTAATTCACCGTCGTAAGGTCACACTAGAGTTTAACCCTAAACAAACAAGATAAAAATTTATGGATTTTGATCCCAGGGCCCTTCCATTGTGGAGATAGTTTCTTGCATTGCCCTTTTACCTGCGTGGTGTCAAACAGGTAAACCAGGTCACCTTTTTCATAGACCTGTAGCTGTGCCCACAGGTCATAATCTTTAATTTGTTCCTCGGTTGACGATAGGGATTTCCGGGCCAACTCGTGTGCCTTTCCTATTTCTCCCTGCAAGTGTGCTAAATAAGGTATTGCGTCTTGATGAGGCTGCCTCTCCCAGGGATACATCAAAGCTATCGGCTGGCTACTTTCCCGACCAAGAATTAATTTATTTGGAGTGAATCCGGTTTGTCGATTTACTCTTCAGCATATAGCCCCTGCTGTATGCTGAACGTAGTCATCCCAACTGTCATGATGAGAACTAGCATAACATCGCAACGCATCCATGATGGTCCTGTTGTACCTTTCTACTTAGCCATTTGCTGACGGCCTGTAAGCTGTAGTATGAGCTTTATGGATTTGCATCATTTCGCAAAGTTTAGTGAACAAGTCACTTTCGAAGTTCCTCCTTTGGCCGGTGAAAATCTGAAAAGGATACCCAAACCAGGTGAAAATCCTTAGTGCCGCTCTACCCATGTCCTTTGCAGTCTGGGATGTTAGTGGCGCACACTCAATCTATTTGGTAAATTGATTCACCATCAACAGAAAGTATTCGTTGCCTTTCCGAGTCTTGGGCAATGGTCCCAAAAATTTCCATTGGTGCACCCGCATGGTACTCAAGCTACTCATGCCTGCTGGTCTTGGATGCTTTTTTGTTAACACTGCAGTGATGGCATGAGACCACATAGCGTTATGAACCCACATAGGGTTCAACCTAAACCTAAGGGTTTAGGGTAAACCTTCAACCTAGGGTTGTTAGCCCATACCAATAATATTTTGATTCTCACCATTGTACGATTCCTGCCTTGATTTCCCAGGTCGGGTATATCATGGCATAAGTTAAACACTTCCTGTCTCAGGCTAGTGGGTATGTATAAAGTTTTTGAGCCGCTCTGTCCTGATCTACTTTGTGCCACCACCAAAGGCCGTTCTACAAAATAAAGGCCTCTTTGTTTAGCCAGTAGTATTTCATGACGGGGTTGGCTCCGAACAGGTCGCCTTCTGCCAATCCCAATCGCCCCAATCAAATTTGTTCGCTCTGGTTAATGCATATAGAGGAACAGCTAGCTCAGCAAATCCTTTTATCGGTGGTAGTTATCTAATCCTAAGAATCGTTCCACGTCTTTGGATGACCTAGGGGGTCTGCCATCTCACCTATGCATTTATTGCCTCTTGTCCCAATTTTAGCCCCGTGCTGACTATTTTGCCCAAGAATTCAACACGTTCCTTAAGAACAAAGGAACAAAGGCAACTGCAGAAGGCCTATTGGCCCATACGAGGCAGTTCCTATTTATAATCACCCAATCCCACTCATATACTTGTCCAACCCATGCTTGAAACAATCAAGGGACCCCACCTCCACCACATTATTCGGTAATTTGTTCCACAAATAACAACCCTGTTACCGAACCAGTATTTACCCAAGTCTTTCCTAAATCTAAACTTATCCAATTTATACCCAATGTTTCGGGTTCTGTCTTGTGATGTTACTTTTAATACACTATTAATATCATCTTTTGTTATGTACATTCATCAACTTGTATACCTCCATGTCACCCCAAACTCTTGCCTTACCAGTGAATGCAATTTAAGCTTTGTTAATCTTTCTTCATATGTAAGATTTCTAAAATTGAACAGGGCCCATTTTGTGGCTTAAGGCACAGGCCATACGTTCTGAACCTTTCAAAAAGACTTGTGCCAGGTTGGAGAGGTGACTTTGAAATGACTCGCCCAACACTAGAATGTCATCCAAGAAAACTAGCACCGTCTCCCAATTCAGCTCTCGTAATACCAGATTCATGACTCTGGCGTAGGTAGCTGGGGCATTACAAAGACCAAAAGCCATGTTCTTAAATTCAAACAAACTATACTTGGTGATAAATGCCGTCTTTTTCCGATCTTTCTCTATATTCATATGGTAATATGCCGAGTTGGCATCTAAGTTATTGAACCATTCGTTTCCTGCTAATATGTGCAGGCATTCGTCAACTAGAAGCGGGTACACACACTTTATGGTACGGGAGTTCTGTTCCTGGTAATCCCCACACACCACCGAACCAAGGTATCCAATCAAACATTGATGGTGGGATGATACCGGCATCAAGCATGCATTGAAGGTATCTTTTTTTTCCTGTGCAAAACATGTAGGTGTCCGCCGTATTTTCTGTTTCACAGGTTTGGCACTGCCTGATTCAATGTGATGAGTTACTTCATTAAAAGATCCCAGATCAAATTCACTGGCAGCAAAGTCTGCGAGTGAATGCAGTGTCCGGGCCCTGGGGACAGTCGGGCAAATAAGTACCAAGTCTCCTTTTTAAAGTCGTAAAGGACAGGGGCCTTAAGAAGTCTTTGGCAAAGCCACCAATTGATATCCTAAGGACTTCTACCGCATTTGCCGTGTTAGAGGACGAGTGCTGTGGTGAGCCTGCAGTTCGTTCAAAAGGCAAAGCAACGAAGAACAACGAAGCGCAGGTCCCTCAAGGTGCTCAAAAGGAAAAGGAAGGAACTAGGCTAATTTTGGTTGTGGGAGTTTCCAAGGTAATGTATTTAGACAGGACGTTTTGTGCCAGAGATAGGGGGAACAGGTTAAGGGTTTGCAATCCAGGAGCTGGAATTGGGGAAATTGTTGACAACATGAGATATTATGACGGGAAATGGGAACAAACCCATATTTGTATTAGTGCAGGTGGAAATGATGTTGGACGAGTTAGGAGTGAGGAACTGATACAAATGTTTAAGAAGGCCATAGAATTAGTTAGGAGCAAGGGAGGAATCCCAATCATATGTGGCATTCTTCAAAGAAAAGTTAGAAATGAATGGTTGTCGAGGGCACTTGGTGTCAATTGCCGGCTGGAAAGATATTGCAAATCAAATGCAATATCTTTCATAGATAACTGGGAACACTTCTAGCGAAGAAATTAAATGTATGCTCAGGGTGGGGTGTGTGTATCGAGGGCTGGGGTTGTTGTTTGTTGCGAACTCGTTGGAACCAGTGGTTGGAGGCGTTTGTCTGTGTTTGGGTTTAAACTGTTAGTAGATAGTGGTATGGGATTTAATATGGAGGAAGGAGGTAATAAAAGTATGTGTTTGTGAGAGAAACAAATTGGCAAAATGATAAGGGAAAGAGAAGGGCCTCAAAATAACAGTACACTTAGGGTATATTACACTAACAGAAGAAGTCTTAAGAAACAAAATAAACGATTTAAATACTTTTGTCTGCACAAAAAAAATTATATAATGCACTTACCGAAACGTGGATGAAAGTAAACAATAGAGAACTATTAGCTGAATATCAAATAAATGGATTTGAACTGTTTCACATATATTAGACAAGGAAGGGGAGTAGCCATATACGTTAGGGAAAATTTGAAATGTAGTCTCAGAGGGAATCAAAATTGAGCAAGCAACACACAGAAACTATTTGGATAGAATTAAACGAAAGAGCAAATAATCTTATATAGGAATTAGACAGGCCACCAAACTTAAACAGGATGGAAGCAAGGCACCTGTGGGATGAAATATCTAGAGCATCTAGGTCTAGCAGTATTTGTGTCATGGGAGACTTTAATTTTAGTGGAATAAATTGGTTTAACAGAACAGGGAATAACGAAGCAGAAGATTTTCTAGAATTAATTGACGATTGCTTTCTTAGCCAACACAATAAGGAACTAATGCAAGAAAATATTTTTTAGTGTTAACTAACAGGGAAACACAAATTAATGACACCGAAATACGGAGTGAGCTAGGAAACGGTGATCACAAAGGAATCATATTTAGCCTAGAATGGAATAGATCTGTAGGAGAAAATTCAGTTAGTGCCAGATTTTTGAAAAGCTGATTTCAATAGCCTAAGTCATTTTTTGGGTCAAACGGATTGGAAAGTCTTAGGCATGAGGGGTGGGCCGGTCTTGAAGCGAGACGTGAACCCAGCGATAGGTGACGTAAAAGAGGATTTCAATGTGAATTCAAAATATAACTTATTTAAAAGTATTCTAAGCAAAGCACAGGACCGTAGTATACCATATAAATTGCATAGATCGAATACTAATAACACAAAGTGGATAACAAAGAATCTGAAGAACCTTATAGGTAAAAAAAAAAGCTTGGTACAATAGGATTAAGAATGGGGAAGTCAGTTTAGAGCAGGAATTCGTACAACTGGTTAGAAATGTTAAAAAGAGATATGGAAAGCAAAAAGAAACTATGAAGTTCGCATAGCAGGGCAAGCAAAGGCAAATCTTAAAGCAGTTTCTCAGTATTATCGAAAAAAAGACTAGGAAAGGATAGGTGCATTAAAATCTGAGACAGGTCAAATAACAGATAATGACGAGGTGACGAGTAATATTTAGTTAATCAATATTTTATCTGTATTTACTAAGGAGGAACTTAACAATGTCTTCAGCCGAACAAGTCTGTGGGTGGGGATGAGGACAGGCTGACTAGTTTAGCAATTAGCCGAGAAAATGTAATTAAACAAATAGTAAAACTCAAACCAAACAAATCCCCAGGGCCGGATGAAGTGTTTGCCAGGGTGCTTAAGAATGCAAAGAGGTGCTTTGCGCCACTGTCTACTATCTTTAATAAATCAATAGTCAGGCATATGGCAGATATGACACTCTCTAACTATTGGGTTTATTACCTCCCAGCAGCACTTGTAACAAAGTACGAGACTGTGTTTGGCCACTGCAATGTCTCTGGATATCTTTTTGTGACGCCTGAAATAGTACTCAGTGACTTGTTCGTATCATATTGCCGTGGATCTTCCTTCCGCTACTTTGGCTCGGTGGCGACTTTTGATAGTTGGGAGTATTTTCGTCTTGATTTGCTCCTTAATCTGTGAAAAACTTGGAGGTATTTGAACCTGTACAACAGGTAGAGCAGTGGCAGGCATTGCTAGTGAGTCTGCCTTTTCATTACTATCTATGCCAATGTGACTTGGTATCCAGTTTTGGGTGATTAACAGTTCTAGATTATGGGCTTCTCTTCCTATATGTTAAATTTCTGCGAGGAGTTGTATATTATCTCTGTGCTGACTGGATAACAATGCCTGGAGCGAGGATTTAGTTGGCATGAATGATAACATCATGTAAATTATTCTCAATTGTATAGTTTATGGCCTCCTTCAGGGCATATAATTTAATTTAATTTAATTAACTCATGCTCCAGTAAGCTTCATGGTTGTTAGTGTAAACTGCTGCCCCAGCAGAACCTCTTTTAATCAACTGATCCTTCTGTGAAGATGAGTCGTTGTAGGTCTTTGAAATGGTTTCCATTTGTTGTTCTATGACTGCTTTGACCCTTTGCGAGTCACATACTGATTTTTTAACTGGTAATCCTTCAATTATTATCTTTAGACTCGATTCTTCCCATGGAGGAGGCTGCCAAAAGTGATGATATGGTCTCGACGCGTCCATATAGGTGTTCCCAGCAATATTCTGAGAGCATCATTTTGAGACACTTCCAGTTTCTCCCATTGGTTATCACTAAGAGATGTAAGAGCAGGAACAGCATAGTCAATGAGTAACCTAACTGCTTGAACGTAGTTCATTTTGAGTACTGGTAGAGATGCACCAACTCTAAGAAACTATGCACCATCTCTAAGGATTCCAGGTCAGGGAGCGCAAAGCTGAGTTTCTGGCTTTACAACGTTGCTGAAAAATTTAATTTCTTGAGTGAATTTCAACTGGCTGTCTATTATGAATCCTAGGTATTGAAAAAAGGTAACCCACTCAATTTCATGTACTTGTATTGGAGTCTAATGTCTTGCGTTCTCATTTTAACGAGCATTGCTTTTGTTTTATTGCTGTTTATTTTCACTGCTATGCGTTCCACTTCCCTGCTGATAATATCTAGGCATTTATGTGCATGGTTCCTGGCGTCTTTGCCATTGATGAGGACCACAAAGTCGCCTGTATAGTTAAGCAGTTTGGCTTTTGGTAACTTGAGCTTCATGCATTGTACCATGAGACAGTTGAAGAGGAAATGGCTTAGTATTTCTCCCTGGGGAGTTCCATTTTCCAGCCTCTTTGAGGACGATATTTTTCCTTGAAATTTGACTGTAGCTTCTCGGTTAAGCAGGCTTCCGTTGGCAAAGGCAAGAGCGTGTCCTTGGATTTCCTTATCCACAAGGCAGCACAGTGTAGCTGGAGTATTGGCTAACTCGAAGGGATTTTCTAGGTCTAGAAAAATAAGGATTCCAGGTTTGTCATTAATGACCAAGCCACACACTAGAAGGCGAAAGGATGACGACGTTTCGGTCCGTCCTGGACCATTCTCAGGTCGATTGTGAGAGTGGTCCAGGACGGAGCGAAACGTCATCATTTCACTTTCTTGATCCATTGATTTGATCCAGGAGGGATGTGAGGCATTCTGTGTTTCCAACACCTTTTCTGTAAGCAAACATATTTTGGTGCAGTGGATTGGCTTTCCATTCAGTTCGATTAAGAGCCTTCTTTCCGCAATTTTGGCCAGACAGCTTGTTAATGAGATGGGTCTTGAATTTCCTGGGTCTTTAGATTTTGGAATGGGAACTATAATTGCACTGTTCCAAGAGTGGTCGAGCTTACGTCACCCAAACTCTGTTGATGAGATTCAAGAATGCTTCTTCACCCTTTTCTCCTAGCTTGGCCAGCATGTTGTAAGTTATTTTGTCTTCACCTGGAGCTGTGTTTTTAGTTTTCTTTGTAGTTTTTCAGAGTTCTTTCAGATTGAAAGGTTGGTGTAGTTCGTCAGGTAAGGTTAACGCGCAATCTTTTTTTTCCATCTTATTTCCTGAAGTCTTTGCTGGCGAGTCAGAGTTGCTTGAAGTTGAGTGGAACTGGCTCCTGAAGCAAATAGATTTGCTAACCTTACTGCTCCTTGCTCTGGATGAACATGATGTGGCGGAGCAGGAGGCGATTTTCCTTTGGCCTTGTTGATCTGCCTCTAGATGTCGCCCAAGGATGTATGCTGATTTTGCTTGGCGTACCACTCAAGCCATTTTTCTTCTTAGTTTTTGTTTTTCTTCGTGCACATGATCTCGGACAGCTCTAAGAAGTCCTAGATTAGTTTCGGTTCTATCTCCTCTGAAATTCTTCCGTGCACAATTTAGTCTGTTATGTAGTTCTTTGATCCTATTACAGTAATACTAATGGGCCTTGTTGTTGGGTAATTGTTTTCCTCTTGGGGATGGCATGATTTGCTGCTCTATGTATTGCATTTACTAATTTGTTTTTCATATCTTCGGTGTTGTCAGGAGGAGTGTAGTTTTGGTGCCAAGTTTAGAGATATTCCTGAATCTTCGTTCAATCTGCTTTGATAAAGTCCCATCCGGGCTCGGGAACTGGATGTCTGGGTGGTAATGCTATATTAATAACTGTTTTGTAGCAAAGCTGTCACTAGTCGACATGGTCAACTGGCCAATGACAACTCATAAATACTGGTGGAGACAGACGTGAGATCCAGCTTCCCCCCACCAATGTGGGTTGGTTCCATCGAGTTAAGCAGACTGATTTCAGGCACTTCATCTAAAAGGTATCCAATATATCTTCCGTTGGCGTCGGTTCTTGGTGAATCCCGTAGTAATTCTCTGAGCGTTGAAGTCACCCGAGATGATAGTAAGTGTAATGACTGCTATTTCAAAGATTTCAGAGATATCCATATCGTGTTCTCTGTGGTTCTTGTATACATTGAATACGGACAGCATTCAGTTCCTCATAGCGAGAATAACAACCATAATTTCAACGTCCGCACCACAGTTAGGCAAGTCTGCGATTGCCGTGGCATTTATTTCTTACTAGTACTGAAGTTCCTCTGATGCCACCTTGTGCAATTGGGAAGTGGAAACCTTAATATCCTGGGATATTGATATTTCTTTCAGTCCTGGTGAGTGTTTCCTGAAGTAAAACAATATCAATGTTGTTCTTGAGAAGCACTGCTCTGAGTGTTTGTGCTTTGTTTTTGAACCCTTCAATATTCAAGGAGGCCCAATGTATGATCTTGAGATTGTCCATTATTCTGTTAGAGTTGAATCCATTGAGTCCATGGTAGTTTAAAGTGCTGATTTCCCCGACGGCTTGTTTTGGTTGGAGTGGAGACTGACAATGGTTGCTGAAACAATTCAGTTTCGTCACCTTCGACTTTTACTTCAATCTTTTTGGGTAGGGCTTGTATAAATGTGGAAGAAATAAGTTCAGTAGATTGTTTTTTGAACTTTTACATTTCCTTCCTTGATTGTGGGTTGGTCTGTTCCAGTGCTTGGAATGCTTTGCAAGCATCATACTGAAGGTCTGTCAGGGAGGCAATAACCATTGGAACAGTAGTCACTTGATACGCCTTTGGCTGCCTTTCTTTTTTCTTGGTTGGGTCCTAGTGTCTTTGCTACATCCAGCTACTGGGGCATTTGATGATGTAGAGGTCGTCATTCGTGCTTGGGAGGTCTTGGAGGCAATAGCAGGGGTGTTCGTTTTGCTACCTGATCTATTCGGTTGTTGTTGCTTGTGGAGTAGTGCTCTGTTTTCTCCAGTTATTGGAGGCCCTGTTCTTGCTCAGGCTAGAAGAAATTGGTGCTTTAGTCTGTTGCTGATTTGTATCTTAATTTATTCGGACTTGCCGAGGAGTGTACCACTGGCTATTAACTGAGTCTGGTCGATTGTGGTCTAGGAGTTGTGACTTTGGGTTGCTGGGTAAATCCGAAAGCTTGTATTCATTTTACCCGTTTCTGGACATCGTTTGTTCCAACCGTGATGTGTGTGCCCGCAGTTTGGACATTTTGCTTTCGTTAGTTTGCCTTCTTTATGCAGATTTTTGCATATGTCAGTGTTGTTGAGCTCGCTGCATACTCCTCATCGTTCCGGGCCTCTGCAGCCATCTTTATGGTGGCCGAAACGCTGACATCTGTAACAGCGCCTGGGTTCTGGATTGTACAGCCTTAGAATGAATTGTCCATAGATCCCAGCATTCAGTGTTGATGCGACGACCATTTATTGTTAGAAGGACCTGTCTTGTTTCTACATTGTCGTGCTTACACCTTTCCGTCGTTGTGACATTTGGGCATTCTAAGACTCTTGCATGAACTTCAACCGCGATATGTTGCATTATCATCTTGGTGATTTTTTCCTCTGGTTTCATTTCAACTAGGTCTTCTGTATTCCTGAGGTTAGTAATTATATCTGGAATATCTGTGGATATGTTATCTGCCTCTAATGTCAGGCTTTGCTCTAAGATGTGATCCTGGATAACCTTTTTCCAGTACGGCAATGTAAGCATAAGTCGGACCATCTACTGGTTTCTTGGTTTTGATGATGGTCCTTGGCATTGGTTTTGGGGCTGCTCTTGGGTTCTGGCTGGCTTCTAAATTGGTTTCTTCGGGCGTTTCTTCAGTTCTTTTTCGTTTATTTGCCTTTCAGTTTCCTACAATTTGCCATGGTGGCTCATTGTGAGTAGGGTTATCCTCTGGTTCATTATTTCTGTCATCTTCAGAAATTTTCCTTGCTCCTGCTACGAGATCACTATGTCCTTCTGACGTTAATAATTCAGAAGGATGGTTAGGAGTCATATCCTGGGGGGGGGGGCATGGGTGCATTGTACTAAATGAGTAACTGAGGGAGCGATGTGCATGTGTGTTGTGGAGATGGGCTGGGTGGAGGGAGTGAAGCACTTAGAGAGAAATTGATACTGACCCCCCCCCCCCTTGCCACCCACCCTGTGTCGCTACTCGCTTTACTATAGTCAGGTGACACTCTACGAATCACGAGCCTGCCTTCTTCACTAAGTAGGTAGTTACAATTTGAATCTATATATATATAAATATGGTCAAGTTTGTACAGGTCAGTGCTAACATTAAAAATAATGCGACATTGGTTAATTAGGGTGACTTGATCAAATTTCGTTCAACAAAACTCCTGCACTTAATAAGTTTTGGCTCTAATTAATAATATGATTATATAAACTGGCATGTAATTGCAATGCACTAGATTGTTGGGCCCATTCTAATTACACAAGAATGTTGAGATAAGTGCGAACTCAAAGATTTTCCAGTTTGTCAAAGGTTCACACTCAGAATCATTACTAGGGATCGAACACACACTGCTGTAGACGGGGGCAAGTTCCTGATTAAAACTTGCTCTAAAGAGAGAAAAAGTTTGTAACCACATCCCAAATTTTATATATTTTTAGCTATTTTTTCATAAAAAATGGAAGGCTGCATGAAAAGCTCGAAAATACTGCTCACTTAACTCTGATGATTATAGGAAACCTTGTTTATTTTTACTTTAAACAGTTTGAAGGTTTCCTTATAAACATTATATTTGAAATACCTGCTAACTCTGACCCTTGGGAACATCCTGGCTGCCTTGAAGGTCAGGTGACCTCGTAGCTGTTGCTGCTTCCCCTTCCTCCTGTGATCGCCATTGCATCCTATTATATTAGTTTAGGGGCATTAGACTCAGATTTCCCCAAAAATGAATTAAATGAAAACTGGTTCGATTTCAATCAACTTTTTTGAAGAGTTGTACACGAAAAGAGTTTCATCTGGCCCAAGTCTCAGCATCGTAGCATACATAGGAAGGAAGAAAAAAAATATTGAAATAGGTGTCAGAATTATTCCAAAATGGTCAAACGATTATGAAACACAAGTGTTAACTGAAATCATATCTTGACTCTTGCTATCACAATAGCATACATTAAAAAATATTGTAATTAGTTTTATGTGAAAAAAAATTAAAAATTTTTTTTTTTCAATTTGTTTTTTGTATCGGACGATTTGCATGAAACTTATACACCTGATTACACATAAGCCTATCTGTAAGGGTGCCAATTTTGGAGAAAAGTGGTTGATGTCAACCTCAGCCACAGATGGCAGCACCTTAGACTTTATTATTTTCGTATTTATTTTCAAGTAACATAAACGTTCAAATAACTTTTTCATTTTTTATTCAATTTAATGAAACTTACACCGTATATGTAGAGTGCATGTCTCTAAATTTTGTTGATAGCTTTTTTTCTAAGTTCATTTATTGATTTTATAATAGCAATAAACAAGACATATTTGCATAATTTTGGGGGGGAAATTTGAAAATTTGTATTAGGAAAACTAAAGATGTTTTGGAAATTATCTATCAACAGATCCTTTATTATATGCTAATGTGTCAGAAAAGTGTCAATGATTATATCTGAAAGGTGTGTATATTTATTCAGACTTGAAAATGTATAAAATTCGTTGAAAAAACAAAATTCTCCCTCTCTATTTACACTGCAGTACTGAAACTTGGACCAATTGCAGCCATTTTCATATACAACTAGTCAAAAAATATTGGTTGACATTGAACAACTTTTCCAAAACCAATCTAATGCCCCTTAGTGGTTACCAGAAAGGAAATTATTAAACTTATCAGGATGCCATCTGCACATTCTACGTGATTTGTTCTTCTATATTCCATAAAGTTCTTTGGCACTTTACCTAATTTTGTAATTTAAATTAGGATTTTCTTACAGTTATTTGACTTATTTTTTCATAGCCAGGTGTTGTCTGTACTGTTTCATCTGGCAAAACACTGAAGGCTTTCTTTGCATGCCCGGTAATACATACTTTTTTTCTTAAATATTTTGTCTTAATTCGTTTGTATTAAGCATCCTGTTTTCTAATTATGTTTTTTAGTGACAGGGTTATCCATTTTGGGTCACTACTATTTGAAATAATCTAGAGTGTACCACATTCCTGGGCTTTATTTGTAACAAACATTACTGGCGTGGTAACTTGATTATGATGTGAACAAGACAAGGCCCAAGAACTGCCAGACTCCCATGTTCAGGTCTGCCAAATTTATAATTCACAAAGTACCTCTAAATATATGAATCAGATGTGAGAAAAGTCTGGCACCATAAGTTTCTCTCAAATAACTTCTCCGTGTCTAGTTTAATGAAATTTCCTCATGATCACTGTTCCCTCACTCACTCCCATTTAAGATGCTACTTATCAGTGTCTCCCTGTTACACAGGTTTGTATTATCTTACTGTGTTGGAACAATATTATTTTGTTTAATGAAAGTCGTTAAAAATTATTTGCCGTACAGGAAATTAAAGTTTGTTTTACAATTAGTCACAATGTTCATTTAGACCTAAAAGCTCTAGATAATAATTCCCATAAAAGCTGTTCTTTTCTCTAAATGTTTGGTGGATTATGTGTAACTCCTATCATTAGGTTGATCATTTTCCATTTAATTCTCTCCAAACCGTTTGCGGAGCTCAGTTTTCAGTCCCACTTTCACACTGCATTTAATACTCTTGACGCATTGCCACTGCCCGTCCTTGACTGAAATATATTAGTGTAAAGTAATTGGTATAAATAATTTTGTTAATTGTTCCGTGTTTTCTTCATACATTGGCGTTTGTTAGTAGTTTCATTTTTTGTGTACTGTCGTAAACATTAAAACCCATATTCATCCTGAATACAATATTTACCCTACTGTATATCATTAGCCTCATGAAATTAACTTCATCCAATTTATTTTTCTCCACCTAGACCCTTGAAGCATAGCAATAGGTTTGTAATGGAAAATCGCTTGAGAATATATGGAAAGTAATTAAAGGCCATCGGGTTTTCTAATTTAATTATTTAAAATACTGACGATAATTAACAATATAACATTTCCCACTTGATTAAACTGGGCACCCTTGGCAATAAACGGACTAGACCTACGTTTGGGTCCAATGGCTTAGTCTGTTAGGTTAGGAGAGACACTTTCAATTAACGTTTTTCATGACGTTTTTAAACGTTAGGAGAATTTCCTTTCCACCTAACCTACCAGAAGACACTTAACTTACTGTTTTGGAATAAAATCCTAAATTTATTTTCAATTTTTTTTATTTTCAAATTGCGTCCATTTTCGCTATACGGACCAATGGCCAAATTCAGCCGTAATTTGTAAGAGGACAGGTTGACAGTACATCGACTAATTCACGTTGAAGCGGCTACAACAGCAGCCACAGCTTCCAATGGCCATAACCATATCACTATTACTGTGATGCCTACAACAGTCCTACGCACTTAACTCTGTCTGCAAGAGCTGTCCCACGCCTACCATAAAAGTATATTGTGTAACTAGCATACATGGTCTTCTTGCTAATGTAAGCTTTCCAGTTATTCATTAATGGAGTTGCATTACTCGTTCAATACCTTTAAGTCATTGTTACACTATTTAAATACCCCTGTGCATCTGTTACGGACCCGGATCCAGCGTCCGAGCACGGAGCAGTGACGACCGCGCCATCTGTGGGTCAGCTCCCGAAACCCCCTCCAAATGGACGACGACACCTGGTGAGGACGAAGTGTACCGGCCACAAGGGCCAGTTTCCAGTCCTGTTCAGCTCACAACACCGCCGCTGCTGACCTCTGGTGAGGTGGTGCTCAGACGACAACGCCATCTATGGAGTGGATACGTCGGGCGTTTGTGTCTGAGCCTGTAAGTGAGGTGCTTTAGTGTGTCCCTGTTATTGATGACGTGTCTGCTTACAGAGTCGACCTGGGACTGCTGTAAGGAAAGTTGAGTCAATCTACCCAAGGCAGCCGTCCCCATACCAAGTGCTTTGCTGCAGCAGCTGTGAGTCGCCTCCCGGAGGAACACTGTGGTGTCGCCCTGCCAGTGAAGTGGCAGTTTGAAGGATAGTCGTACCCGGGACCGACTGCTGGAGACGATTGACCACTGGGGTATTGTGGACAGGAGAGTGATCTGTGGTATCACACGAGGCTCCTGACTAGGGCGCTACCCTTGTATCACTCGTGGAGTGGCCTGAACAGCGTTGCTGATCCGGAACCTGCCAGCAGTTTGCTGGACTTGTGGTTGACGGCCTCCACGGCGGTGCCCCCAGTGGAACTGTGTTTTGGCTGGCCCGTGTCCGGGGTAGACTCGGCTTGTCGAAGGATTCGTCGAGAGGCCACGAGAGCACCGAGAACTTGGCACCAAGAAGATCCAGGGTCTTCAGAAGACTACAGTGTAAATAATTCCCCTGTGCAGTGTTAATACCCCTCCCCCTGTGTAACTTTTTATATATTATTTATTGGTGGTGGTCATTATATTATATTAAGTTTTTGCCTTTCTTTCCCTTCCCCTTTTAGTTTACTTGCGTTACTGATCACATCCCTTGAAAGCCACTACTGGCTTGGGGCCGTATACCCTTCCTCTAACGACATCAGAGTACGAACCCAGTTACGACCCGAGAGGGCCGTAACAGCATCTGGCTTGGTGAATATTGTTTACCGAGATACAGACGGTGGGCTTGATCATATTGCATCACACTATTTTTTACTAACTTTACCCCTTGCCCGCGGAGAACATGCCCAAACGCTTGTATTTATGGAGCAGAAGGTTTTGCCTATCCAACGCATGTGCCAAGCCCCCAACACATGTCCAGACTTTTGTTGTGATGCTCAGCTTGTCTGCTTAGTTACCGCACATGGTTTTATCCCATTCAACTCAAGTGGTTCTATGTTTTAACCAGTGTTCTTGATTTTCTTTGACGTCCTTTGCCGTCTTAACTCGGCTGGCGAGTGGTGGGTCAATTATCTCGATGGAGCTTCCCCTTTGGATCCTTGCGAGAAACCTTGTGCCCTCCATATTGTCTCACCTGCTTCATTAGCCTGTCAATATCTGTCCTAATCTCCAGGCAGTGCACACAGGGCCATTGTGTGTGCCATTATTCCAAGATAATTACTAACCAAACAATGACACACGACTGCGTTTGACTAGAGCATATTTACATAATCCTGAGCTTTTATTTATATTACAAATTTTGTACTGCACCTGGATGGCTTTCTGGAAGTTCTTTTGCTCCCCTGGACCAAGGAGCGCTTGGTCCAGAAGGCTGTTGCTTGGAGCGGTCTGCAGGCCCACATATCCACCACAGCGTGGTTGGTCCTGCACTTCTTGAAGAAAACTATCATGTTTTCTCTGGAAGATGTCCACTTTTTATGTCAATAATTCTTATGCTCGCTGGGAGTATGTTGAACAACCGTGAACCTCTGACGTTTATATAATGTTCTGATTGTGCCTATGGGAATACTCTTCAACGATTCTATTCTGAATTTCCTTTCATTTCTTTCACTCCAGTATATTGCTATTTTACTTCGTAGATTTGGGACCTGGCCTTCCAATATTTTCGATATGTATATTATTTGATACCTTACTCGTCTCCTTTCTAGGGAGAACATTTGGAGCTCTTTGAGACGATCCCAATAATTTAGGTGCTTTATCATGTCTGTATTCCATATATGCTTTCTGTATTACCTCTATTTCAGCAATCTCTCCTGCTCTGAAGGGGAAGCGAGTATCGAACAGTACTAAAGACGGGACAGCAGAAGTGATTGTGAATAGTACAACCATTGTGATGGGATCCCTGACATGGACGTTTCTCATAATCCATCCGATCATTTTTGTGGCTGATGCTAAATTTGCTTGGTTATGCTCCCTTAACGTTAGGTCGTCAGTCATTATTATTCCTAGATCATTTACATTATGCTTCCCTACTATAGCCGAATTGATTGTTTTATCCTGTATTTTGTTTAATGTCCTCATTTTTACCGTACCAGAGTACCTGGAATTTATCATTGATAACTGTTATTTTCTACCGCCCAGTCGAAAACTTAATATCTGTTTGTAGTTTATCAATGTCTTCAACAAAATTAATTTTCAAGCTGATTTTTGTCATCTGTAGATTATGATACGAAGCTAAGACTAGTCTATATCTGATAAGAGAATAAGTGTGCTACAAGGACTATACTCTGAGGTAGAGCTTTTAACTGAGCTTGAACTCTAATTTATTTGGTTGACTGTTGCTCTGTGTTCTGTTCCCCAGAAATTTTAATATCCAGTC